>NW_007726497.1:407442-419979 GCF_000696425.1 Galeopterus variegatus | reverse complement strand
CCCGCCTCCCCCCCCTCCCGCCTTCCCCCTCCACAGCCCCGGAGATGGGCTTCCCTTGCTGACCACATCTGATCAAGCCTACAGCTGCCCAGTACACACTCTCATTGATGCTTATACCAAATACGGCATATGTGGCTGGTGTCTGTCAGGGACAGCCCCATCCCTGCCTAGGAGTCAGCCGAGAAGCAGCAGTAAGCATTGGGTGAGTGGCTGAAAGGGCTGTTTGGCTAAGAGGACTTCAGGCCAGTCCAGTGGCTTTCCAAGTTCCTGAGGAGGCTGCAAAGGCTCCGTCCATAAAAGAAAGCTGATAATGTAAATACATAGAAAACTAAGCCTCCAAGTGTGGTTTTTAAAGGGGGGTGATGAATATGAAACCACCCACAGGATGTGTTAGAGTCCGATTTTTCTGTGCTTTGTCATTTTACTCCAATAGGAAATTTTGTTACTTAACTCTGTGCATAACTTATTTAATGTACTATAAAAATGAACCAAAACTGTTAAATATGTATTTAGTTTGTTCTACTTAAAGTAGTCAATAAAGAGGCTATATTCCTTTTCTGACTCCAGCTGGAATGCACTGGGAGGGAAGATGGTACATATACTATGAGAGGTCCTGTTGGCAGCCTTCTATGTCCCCTCCCCCTAATTCCCAAAAGTTTGGGGAAGGGATAGAGAGGCCCCACCTTGTTCTTGTTATGGCCTAAAGAGCATCCAGGGGAATGAAAGCGGGAGGTGCTGCGTAGGAGATGGTTCCAGGTGCTGGGCCCCACAGGGCCTGGAACTGGGCCTGTGTCTGGGAGGGAAGCCAGCTGCGGCTGCCTTATCTGTGCCCAGTGGGGCCCAGGCCCGACCAGGCTGGCTGCTGGAGCCCACCCTGTGGGCCTGCAGTCAAACACCAACAATGGCTTCCAGACACTCCAGTTCCTTGTTCTCTCTTTTCCTCACCATTCTGTGATAATAAGGAAAATTCAACCACAGAACGTTTGAAAAATAGGGTAGTGAACTTGTGGGTATTTTTTTCTAATAACTCTTATGTATTTCCTTATAAAATTTTAACACAAATGTTAACATACCTGGACTTGTGCATATTCATTTATGTTCTTTTTACACTGTTGTTAAATCTTAAGTAATTTCACTGTTGCTTTCACATTGTTTGCTTAATTGCATAATTGAATTGAAGCCATAATTTTCTTAACTCTTCACCTCCTGTTGCGTGTTGGGATTGCTTTCAAGTTTCCCTGTATGACATGCTGAAGTGAACATCTTCCTTCACAAGATTTATTTCCTTGGGGTAATTTTCCAAGGTGGGATATCTAGTATTGAACATTTCTTGCACGCTTGAAATGTGTTCAGATTGCTTTCCCTGAAAGCCCACCAGCCTGCAGTGCCTCCAGCAGCCCCTGGGCAGTACCTTCCATGGCCCTGAGATTGTGCAGACCTCAGTCTGCTGGTCCAATTTACTAGCCAGTGAGCTGAGGCCTCACTTCTGTCATCTGAATTCCCATCTCTGGCCTCTGTGGGAGACCCACTTTTCTGAGCAGCCTTGCCCTAGAGGCTTGTGGACATCACCAGCTTCACAGGCCCTCAGAATGCAAAGAGAGGGATGGGATACTAAATCTTGGGGGAAGGAGAAGGGCTGGGCTATGGCCCTGACCCCAGAAGGCAAGGCAGGGGCTTGGCTGAATGATCTTTGATGCAGGTGGTACCAGCTGCATGCCCTTCTCAGCTGTGCTACAATCCACCACCTAAAACAATGACAGGATCTCAGCCAAGGGACTGTCAGCCTAGCACCAGAGCACAATGTTGATGTAAAAGGAATTTGCCATTGATATGGCAGACCGAAAATTTTCTCATGACCACAAAACACCCAGATTCCAGATCAATTATAATAACTATACTTGTAACTGCAATGCTGAGGTCACACATGAGAAAGTATAGGAAATCCCCAAGGCCCAGAAAAAAATTGAGTAAGCTGAAATGACAGAGGTAGTTGAATGCAAAAGAGGAAACCTGCACTGCTTGGGGAAAAAGAAATTTCAAGAACTCCGAGTGGGAGGGATTAACTGCCTCTGGGGGGAATTTGAGAGTAGGCTCTGAGCCTATACAAAGTGGAGAAGAAAAGTGGGCCCTCCCACCGTGAAGCCAGGTCACTCAACAGCTTTGGCCTCTGTGGAAAGGCAGTATGGAAAATCTACCTGTCTGCAATGGAACTGAACTGGAAGCGTCTCTCTGTTCCTACCTGAGAGAAAGAAAAAAAGAATCTCACCAGAGACTCTGTAATCTTAGGTCTGCTCTCTCCTGGGGCTGGGGTTCAGATTTACACTATTCCAGAGGTCAGAGAATCCTGGGGTGAGAAATTAAGATGATTCTAGGCTTGCAGTATCTCCTGGTGTCTGGCAAAGCAAAAATGCAAATCCTCTGGAGGAAAATATCTAAGGACCTTCAAGATTCCAATGTAACATATCAGCCAATTATTAGCCATCCAGGAAAATTACCGAACATCCAAGGAGATGAGCCACCATGAGCAAGAGGCAGCAGGAACAATGACAATTGATAAACCCTGGGTATTCGGGTATTGGAATTACCAGATGCGGAATATAAAAACCCAGAATATGAAACCTCTAAAGGTGGTGCTGAACAAAATGAGCAAAAGTTAGAGATGACTAGGCAGATTTGAAAACACATAAAATTCTGGAAATGATAATCATAGAAATAACTCTGCATTATTAAACAGCAGATTAGATGAATCTGAAGAGAAAATTAGTGACGCAGTACCATATGACTCCTTGTCATAGAGACACAAAGAGCTGGAAAATATGGAAGAGTTGTTTTCTGGAAGGTAGGTTGGGAAGGGAGAACCCTTCGAATTTTATCAAGGATGGAGTCAAGGAGCCTACGGACTAATGTTTCTCAGTATAAAGGGAAATAATTGGCCTGAGATGATGCAATCTCAGGATGAGCGAACATGCATCGATCTAAACTCATCTAGCCCATCGCTGCTTGTTTCTGACTGCTGGTATTTCAGGGTTGTGAATTAAGTCTATCCCCTTAGCCTTCCTCCCTCACAGGAGAGTTGGGGGAACCCACAAGCCACCCTCTTGCCTCAGGACGGCATCATTGCCTGGTGCCAGGCGCCCTCTTGTGGACAGACCTGGTCCTGCTGCACTCCTTTTCTGGGGCCTTTTTTGCAGCAGTACGGTACAGGGATTGAACCCTTGACCTTAGTGTTATCAGTATCACGCTCTAACCAACTGAGCTAACTGGCCAGCTGAGGCTTCCTTTCTGCCCACAAGTTCAGCTAATGTTCTCTGAGTGCCACCTAGGGAGTTCCAGAAATAATCAGGACTCAGCCACCCACCCCCACCTTCCAACGGCTGGTCCACCCGCCACTTCATCTGGGCTCTACCTTCCTGCCCATCTGCCATCCTGCAGGCCCCAGGACCTGGCATTGCTCCTTTTGTTCTAGCTGCCACTGCCTCCAGCCTGGGCTGGTTTCTGCTACCAGAAGATGACCTCTCTCTCCACACTGTGCACGCTTGATGGCAAGTAGCTATTGGTGCCAGGGAGTACAGCCCTGCCATGTGACCCAGAGCAAGGCACTCATTCTCTGAGCTTCTGTTTCTTCTGTAAATTGTGGGTGCTAATGAAGCCTACAGCACTGTTGTGAGGGCGCAATGTGATCACATGGGTAGCACCCAGGAAACCCCTACATACTGTGGTTGCCATTGTAACTTGTTTCTCTCCCTGCCAATCTGTGATTTCTTTGAGGATTCACCTTTGTCCCCAAAACCCTGCAGGGAGCCTGGTGTCACACGGTATTTAGTTCAAGAATAACTTCTTGAGAGCCGGCCTGTGGCTCACTCGGGAGAGTGCGGTGCTGATAACACCAAGGCCATGGGTTCGGATCCTATATACCGATGGCCGGTTCGCTCACTGTCTGAGCATGGTGCTGACAACACCAAGTCAAGGGTTGAGATCCCCTTACCGGTCATCTTTTTTTAAAGGAAAGAAAAAAAGAATAACTTCTTGAATGCCCAGTCCCTTCATTTCAACCCTTAGAGGCTGTGTTAAGGGGACATGGTATTCGTGTTTCTCTGACAGCTGCAGGGCAATGGCCATCATCTAGACTGCTGCTGTCTCCAGTATCTGGCCTGGCACTGGGCCAGTCCCTAGGACAGGTTCAGATGTGTGCAGGTGAGTCACAGGTGCAGGTGTGAGGAAGGTGAGAGGCAGGTGCACGGAGTAGGTTAAAGGGTAAGAGTGGTAGCTGGCCAAGGAGCCTGGAGCTCTCCCAGCTTCAGGACTCTGCCTGCCCTGGATGTGTGTGCTGTCACCATCCCAGGGCATTTCATCCTCCCCAGCACCTGCCACAAAGCAGGTGCCCAGTGGTGTCAAAAGGAGCTGAAGAGCCAAGAGCAGGGCAAGGATTAGGAAAGGCAACCCAGACCTGATGCCTGGGGAGGCGTTTCTGTAGGGACGGGGTGGCTTGGGACAAAGGGCAAAGAGGGGATGACCAAGGTTGCACATAGCCCAGCCCAGCCGGAGTGCAATTTATGGAGAGGAGGCTGCACAGATTGGGAGGGGGGTGCTCATTGCTGAGGGCCTTGAAGGCCAGACAAGAAATCAAACTTGATCTTCATACTGGAGGCAGTGGGTGCCCTTGAAGGGTCTTGGCCAGAGAGGTGTGGCAATATTCAAAAATATTGCCATTTTGAAAACCCCTCTGGCTGCAGCTTTACAGGGAATAGGTGGGGGGAGCACAGTGAAGAAACTGCTACAGTCTTCCAGGCCAGAGAGGACAGTGGCCCTGACTTGGGGGCCAGGGTGAGAGGGTACAGCGGGGATGGCAAGATGGAGATGGTGGGCTTGTGAGAGCTAACAGACGCAGTGTAAAGGCTTGAGGACCTCCTCTGTGTCCCCACAGCCCAGGCCCCAGCTCAGAAGTTTGTTCTTGTGAGGCTGCAACTCCAGCCTCCTGTCTATGTCCAGCCCTCACACCCACCCACATGGCTCCCATCTGGCACCCTCTGGCTCTCCATCACCTACAAGACAACATCCAGCTCCCATGGGCCTGGCCTCCCCAGCTCACCCCGATCCCTACACTCCCAAGTTCCCTTCTGCTCCTCTTGTCTGAGACTCTCTTCCCGCCCCTCCCCTTCATGCCCATTTGGAGGTCCCTGCTCAACTGTCACAGCTCAAACCAAACATTGCCATCTCCAAGATGTGACCCTGCAGGACTGACCACCCCTTCCTGCAGCTTCTTCCCCAGCAGCTCCAAGCCTTCAGGGAGGGAGGGAGGACACAGAACTCCACTGGGGGTGCGCAAGGTGCCTAGGGCGCCAAACTGAGGCACCCCCTTCAGAAGTGTTAGCCTTAGGCTTCAGCGACTTTGTTTAATGATGCCAGTGGGGGCTGGCTGGTTAGCTCAGTTGGTTAGAGAGCAGTATTATGATACCAAGGACAAGGGTTTGGATCCCTGTACCAGCCAGCCACCAAAAAACCAAGAGATGACGACGACGGGAGATGTTCTAGTTTTGAGGGTGTATTGTTGCTACTATTGTGGAAAACAGAAGGAATTCCCACACAGGACAGAAAGAAGGATTGTCTCCTCCTGGACAAGCTTTTTCTCTAACAAGGAGACCTACTGAGACCGGAGCATGGGAGCAAACCTCCTCAAGCCAACCCAAAGTCCCATGGCTCAGATGCTGGCAGCACTTTCTAGAAGTTGCCAGAAGTCTGGAGATTGGCATGGCAGGAGTGCAGCCTGGTACTGGCACTGGTCCAGGAGCCACCGGGGACCCATATGCTGGTTCTCTGGCCTGGGCAGCTAGGCTGGCGGGAGAACCTGTTTCTGGCAGGGGCCATTGGACCCTACCTGCACATCCAGACTGGGACGCCCACCGGAGCTGGTACCATCTGAGCTATCTTTCTAGCCATGCCCCAGCACCCAGCAAGGCCTGGCACTGCCTTTGGTGAAACGTCACTCAGCCCACTAGTCCCCCAGCTTGAAACCTTCCTCAGGCTGAAGCGCCTTTGAGGCCCTGCCGCCCCCGCTTTGCCCCAGCCCGCTCTCCCCTCCCCTTGGCCTCGATTCCTCCCCTCGGCCTGTGGGTGTTGTGTCTGCCTGAAACTTCCTGCCCCAGCACCCCAGACCAGGTCAAATGCCACCCTGTGGCCTTACAGTGCCATGTGCTTCCCCTTTACAGCACCTGTTCAGGTGTCCCTGTTGGTCCCTTCCCCCAGAAGGGTCCTCCAGTGGCTGTAGGACTGACTTGGCCATTATTCTCCTGGAGCCATTTTATTGTCAGGTGGCGGGGGATGTTCTGTCTGGGGACAGGTTTTCCCACAGGAGTCAAGCCAAGCTCTCTGGGGCCCTGAGGAGACTCTGTGTGGGGTGAAGCTGGAACCCTCAGCAGATGTTGGGGGGTTGAGAGCAGAGACCATGCCACTCTCCTTTCCCATGCAGTACCCCAGAACCAGGGTTTGTGGGGGTGAGGGGCCCTGAACTGAGGAAACCTGCATCAGCTGTGATGAAGTTTCCACTCTGCAAGGGTGGGAGCTCGAGATGGGAATCAGCTGACTTCTAAAGAAACGTTTCCTGCCCTGAGTTTCTAGTCTGGGAGGCACATGGACCCCACAGCCTGGCCTCGCAGAGGGAGAGAGAGGAGGCGACGCCAGAGGAGACCACTGCCTTTATTGCCTCTGTGTTGGGGTTCAGAGGTCTCTGGGGGCAGCAGGCTACTCAACTCTGGGCCCAAATTATTGCTACTTGGCAAGGTCACCTTGGGGCTTCTGATAGTGCCCTGAGAACGGATGGGGTGAGAGCATGCAAATGATATACAGATGACGTGCAAACCAACCCCAGGATCCCGCATTGGTCTCTGGTGCAGCCACGGGTGCTGAAAGGCTCTGGAGCCTGCCAGCCCAGGAGCATGATGGGGACACCCAGGTCCTTACCCCACACTTCAGACTGACCTGGCCCAGCTTCGGGGGTCGAGGTTCGAGGGGTTGGGGGGTCCCTGAGCATCAGCCCTGGTTCTGCCACTGACTGGGGAAGAACAGAAGCCCGGCCCAAGACCACGGGAAGAAAGCACGATGCCTGCTAGACAGCCAGATGGCCTGAAGCCCACCCAGAAAGGGAAGAGACCTGCTCTGGGACACATAGCAAGGCAGGGGCAGAGGGGATGAGATCCAGGCTTCCTGAGCCAGGCAGAAGCCAAAGTGCCTTGAAGGCTGAAGCTACAAATGATAAAAGACACTGATAAATAAATAAATAGAAAGCAAGCAGCCTAGACCATGGTCCCTGGGCTGAGAGACCCTCCACCAGCTGGTCAGGCCCCACGTATAGGAGGACACAGGGTCCTTGGTCTTGGTGCTGAGTTGACCAGTCCAGAAGGCTCCAGAAGGGGGCAGGCAGGGACCCAGGGTCCTTGGCTTATGCAGGTCAGGCTCAGTTATTATTCATAGTCCACCAGGAGGCTGCGGGTCAGAGGTTGGGGGGTCAGGAGCCATCAGGGGCCCACTGCCCCTCTGGGGTCCCAGGGCTGTGGAGAGAGTGGGGCCTGCAGCACACCTGGGAAGAACACAGTGGTGAGGGTGTCCGGAGCCCGCAAGTGGTCAATGAGGACACGCTGGAAGGCCTTACTGCAGGACGACTGCTGGTGCCTGCAGAGGGCGCAGAGGGGATCGAGGCTGCAGCCAGCCTTGACCATGATCAGGGCCACTCCCACCCCAGGCCTTCCTCATACTGGCTCTGAGCCTCAGTTTTCTCCTCTGTGAAATGGGGACAAAGTGTCTGCGTCACTGGGTGAGAATGAATAAAGTAGTGCACAAGGTGCGTGGCATAGGGTGCAGCACATAGCAACACTAGTGGATATCTGCTGAGTGCCTACTGTGCACCTGGCACCGTATTCAGTTCTTTACACATCATCTCATTTTGTTCATATTAAGTTGGGACTGTTATCATCCCCATTTTGGAAAGGAGGACACTAGGGCTCAGAAGGGTTAAGTAAGTCACCTGAGGTCACACAACCAGTGAGTGGGAGAGCAGGATTTGAACCCAGGCCAGGCTCCCTCCAAGGCCCAGACTCAGTAACTATTAGCTGTTAGCACATCACTCATACCTTCTCCAGGAGGCCTCATCCTGCCAGAACTCATACAGGGTGAAGGAGGCACTGTCCAGCATCTTCTGCGCAGACACACTGCGGGGCCAAAGAGATGGCCAGGCCAGGGCTGCCACCACCACTGCCCACCCAGCCAGGGATCTCAAGGAGGCCCTGACCCAGGACACCCAGCCCCACTACCCACTCCCCCCTCAGCCATCCCACCAGCTGGCTGGGGACTCACTGCAGACAATGGCTCTGGGCCCCTGTGAAGTCCACGTAGCAGCACAGGGCTCGGTGGAAGTCCTGCAGGGCTTCCTCTGCCACCTGGACCTGCCTCTGGGCCACAAGGATGTGCTGACGAGACAGGCAGCCAGTGAGCTGAGGCAGGACAGGATGCAGGGCGAGGGACTGGCTATGGCCTCCAGGAAGACCTCTCCTTTCTTGATTTGTGCTAGATACTGCTACCCTGCGGTCGGGATCCTTCCACCAACTGGCCGCCCAACATCCCTGACTCCATCTTCCTCTTCTCACCTCCAAGGTCGCTGCCTTGATCCAGCCATTGTCCCTCTCTCCAGCAGTAAGCCACCACTTCCTAGTGCCCCCTCTAGCTTCCATCCACACTACCCCAGACCCGGCTTTCAGAAATGCCAGTGGGGAAACTGAGGCCCAGAGAGCAGCAGTGATTTCTGCAGGATCACAGAGCAAGGACCAGAGCCTGGCACCTGTCTGCCAGGCCTGGGAAGGGGGCATGCACGCACTGCAGAGGATTGGTGGGCAGCTGGCCCTGTGAGCCCTCATTTCATGAGCACCCCCGGCCCCTGACTTCCAGCCACCTGCCCCTCACCCAGGCTCACCGAGTCGGGCTCCTTGGTAAGGTCCTCTTCCTGCAGGGGTTCCAGCTGGGGGGCCTGTGAGGGACACAGAGCATGGGCCAGGCCCCCAGCGCGTGCCTGGCTTGGGTGGATGCCTGGAAGGTCCTCTCCTGCTGGCCACTGGCCAGAGGGCTGCTCACCTTGCACTCGAGCTGGTCAATGAGCTCCTGGAGACGGTTGACCTGGAGCCGCCACTGCATCTCGGCCTCTGAGCTCCGCCCTGGGAGTCGGGGGCCCACGGGGGTCAGGCATGGGCCCTCAGGCTAGGAGGCCTTTCAGGATGAACTGTAGGGTGGTGGAAGGGCAGGCACAGGGGGAACAGGGGATGCTGTGCCCACCCTGGGCCCTCAGCCACCCTCCCAGCCGCCACAGGTGCACCTGTGTCTGAGGAGCCAGGAGACCAGGTAGGAGACCGGCTGATGCTCCTCAGGGCCCTGCGCCCTGCCCGCCGGCTGCCGCGGGGCCTGCTCTGCACTTCCACATGCTCTTCATCTAACCTGGAAAAGTGGAGGGTCAGCCCATGGTCACCAGACCTGCTTCCTGCTGCCCAGCCCCAAAGCCAGCCATAGTCCCCTTCTCACTCCTCCTGGCCTCCCTGCCCAAGAATGTGGGCTCCAGGATGCTGGAACTACAGAATACAATGAAGCCAAGGGACTTGTAATGTGGGGACAATGGGCACTCACAAACTGGCCACAGGTTGGTGGGGCCATCACGTACCATGGGCCCCGGGCCTGGGCCTCCAGGGTGTCTGACGCCCCCTCCAGTGAGTTCTGCAGGGCTTGGAGCTGGCTCGCCGTCTCCCGCAGCAGGAAGCGGGTCACAAACTGGTCCACCTTGGAGGCCTGCTCATACTCCTGGGGGCAGAGGGGAATGGTTGGCCTCTCCCGACCCTGAGAATTTACTTCTAGTGGGGAGCCGCCTCCCTGGCCCTCTACCTCTTTTCCATCAGAGCCTCAGTGCAGTGTGAAGAGCAAGGGCATGCAGAGCTGGCACAAGCAGTAGGGCACTGAGATGCAAGGCACACCTGGCCTCCCTCCCTAGGAGGTGTGAGGCCACTCACGGGGAGGCATCCACCAGCTGGCACGCCTGGCTTCTCTGAGCCTCAAGCCTCCTTCCCTGTTGGGACCACCACCTTCAGCACTGCTCTGGTCAGTGAGGACCCTAGGCACAGCCAGGCGGGGGCAGGGAGGATTCAGAGGGCATTCAAAGTCCAATTTTGACACAAGGCAAAAATGATGTGGTGTGATGTGGCCCCATACCTGCCAGCTGGCCCCAAACTCACAATCTACATATGTGTTCATTCATTCATTCATCCCTGCAACAAACATTTTCTGAGCACTTTTTACCAGGAGCTCAGATACAAGACAGCCAGGTCGCTATCCACATACGCACCAGCATTAACCCCAACCTACATCACCAGCCTCCCCCCATCCCCTCCAAAGGTGGGCAGAGAGACAGGGAGGCTGACCATGTGCCAGGCCTGTGCTGCCCACTCAAGGATTCTCAGAGACTCCCCAAGTACCTTCAGCTCCTCCTGTCTCAGTTTCCTCCTGCATAAAACAGGAGTGATAACACCCATCACGCTGAGCTTCCAAGAGTTAATTCCTACATAGGACTCAACTCAAGGCCTGGCACATAAGTCCTCCGTACCAGGAGAACTGCCATCACTTTTATTGTCAAAGATAATACTAATAAAAAATCTGCCCACTATACACCCAACAGTCACAGATGTCCTGAGAATCACCTCACTCCCCACCTCACACACAACCCAGGATGGGAGTCCCGGGAGCCGTGGTCCTGGTGCCTGCCCCCCTCTACAAGGGGGCTCCAGAGGCTCCATCCATCAGGAGCTTCATGTCCTGCCCATGACCTGCCTCAGCTCAGCCCTTAGATGGGACTTCCTGGGTCAGGCTTACAAGCTGGGAGACAGTGACAAAGAGGGGGCTGGGTCCTCTCACTTTGAGACAGGCCGCAAAATCCTTCTAATAAATTACCTTTCTGGCACTTAAAATGTTTGATCGGTTTCTGTTGTTTGCAAACAAAGAACCCAGCCGATATAAGCACCCACTCTGTGCCAGGCACTATTCCAAGAATTTCATTTGACCCTCGTAACGATTTATAGGAACTATAATTGACCCCATTATGGTCAATTGAGAAGACTGAAGCCTAGAGAGATTGATTACCTTGGCCAAGGTCACACAGCTAGTTAGTAGCAGAGCCAGAATTCAAACCCAAGCCACAGAAACTCAGCTCTACTCAACACTAAGCACGTTATGAGCATTGCCTTCTTTAAGATCATTAGCCCAGTTTCACAGCTGAGAAAAGTCACAGAGCGAATGGAGCCCAGATTCGCCTGTGGGTTCTGGGAGGAGCTCGGAGGGAGCCTGGAGCTGGTGAGTTCGACCCATGAGGTCACAATGTGGCCCTCCCGGGACAGGGCCAGTACAGGACCCCAGGCCAGAGGGCAGGGCAGAGACAGCATGGGCTGTGGCTGCTAGTGGTGACCAGTCCTGCCATGGGAAACAACGGTTCCCACAAGAGGACCAAAGCACCCAAGCAGGCCCACAAGGAGAAGTCCCGGCAGAAACAGTTCTTCAGCCACCTCAAGCAGAAGAAGCCAAGTGTGAGTGCTGGGGGACCAGGGGCTGGGGGACAGGGGGACCCGGACAGGTGGACAGGAAGGGATGCTGGGAGTGTAGGCCTTGTACACAGAAGTCCTAGGGGCATGTGAGTTAGACAATCCCTCCCAAGGATGAGGGTCCCAGGAGTCCACATGGTGTGGATGGGGGTCCTAAAAGCCTGGAAGGGAGGGCAGGAGGGGATTCTCCCAACTCTGGACAAATTATTGTAGATCCTGGCACAGGGAATCAGCCCTAGTTGGTACCACCGGGGCTATGGGCACGGGGAATTCCCTTATGCCCTCTCTTCAGCCCCCAGCCTCAAAACATGCTACTTTTCCTACTCTCCAAATGGGCAGAGGCCCTGGACTAGGCCGGGGTGGGTGAGGACCCCTGGCATCAAGGCTGGGAGGATAAGCAGGCATCCCATGAATGTGGACAGAGCTGGCTCTCAGGAGGTCAGCCTGGTGTGGGTGAGGGATTCCAGATGGGAGGTGGGGGTCCTAGGCAGGCAGAATGGGTGAGGGTCCCCGGTGTCAAGCACGGAATGGTTCGCTCCCCCGGGGCCTAAATGGAACAGTGGGGTCTCCCCAACTCCTGTGCATAGGAGGATGACAGGAGTCCCGGAAACATAGAGGGGTAGAGTCCTAGGAGATAGCACCCGGTGGGTGAGCGTCCCCAGGAGGCGGGCAGAGCGGTCCTGGGTCGTGGGCTCGGCCCGGGGCGCGCTCTTTCCCCTCACGCCCCTGCCCCACCCCCAGACCAAGATCTTGTTGCTTTCCTGCCTGGACAAGCGGCAGCAGCTGGACAAGCGGCAGCAGCTGGACTAGGCGGCGGCGGGCCCCGGCGCGCGGTCCGGGCGGCCGGGTGAGGACGCTTCGGGCAACAGGGTGGGCTCCCCGGCGGCGGCGCCCATGCTGCGAGGAGCGGGAGACGGCGACG
>NW_007726497.1:396555-406939 GCF_000696425.1 Galeopterus variegatus | reverse complement strand
CGAAGGCGGCGCCACCGCCCCCGCCCGCGGCCCTGAGCACCCGGCCCAGTAAAGAACACAGTGAGCATCCCTGGCGCCTGCTGGCTCTGTCGGAAGCGTCGGGTGCGGAGTCGGGGCGGGGGCAAGGCGACACAGGGAGGAACAGGGCGTCCCGAGGGGAGAGCCACGACATGCTCTGCAGCCAGGGCTATCTTTGCTTTCTCCTTCTTTGTGAACTAAGCGTCAGAACCTTCCCCGAGTTGGGCGGGAGGCTCCTCCCGCTAGGACTCCAGACGAGTCAGACCCCACCGCGTCTGCAGGCCCAAGGGAGGTGGGCTTAGGCAAGCCCGGGTTAGGCCACACTAGGAGGAGGGACCTGCTTCCTGCAAGGACCTACATCTCCAAGAGCCCCCAGCATTCGGAAATCCCTCTTAGGCAGAGGGAGGGTCCCGGGCAAACGGGCGACATCGGGGAAAAAACAGTGAGGATCCCACGGTCAGCTGGGTGACGCATGAGCCTCAGATGCACCCGTGGGAACACCCTGGAGAAGAGGCTGAGTCCCGGGCTCTGGCCCCTCACTCACTCCCCAGGCACTCAGACCCCAGACTTCCTCCAAGGCACCTCTGTCAAAGACAGCGCTTCTCTCCCAGCCTAGCCTGCCCCATTCCCCTCTCCGCATCACAGCCAAAGGCTTCTTCCAAACAACTCATCTGTCCAGTGCAGTTCACTCCTGCTTATAACTTCGCACTGGTCCTCCACCACCCACAGAGAAAAGCTCAAACCTGTTACAGGGATACGCAGGCCCAGTGCGCCAGCCTCAGTCTTCCTCTCTTGGGGCCTCTCAGTGGCTGCCACCTTCACCCCCGCTGTCTGGCCATAGAGCCACTGTGGTCTCCAGTATGAGGCTTACTCCCTAAATCACTCACAAGAGGCCCAGCGCACTTACTGTGGGCAGGACCCAGCTGCTTCTCCTCACTGTCCTGGGTCCCACCCAGCTCCAGATCCTAATGCCACCGCAACCCTGCTGAACTTGCAGACTTCCTTCCTGCTACACTCGTGACCAACCTCAGAATGCCCCTTTTGGGGAGCGGATGCTGCATGGGTGAAGATCCCAGCCCTTTAGAGCCTCAGGCCCAGCTCTGCTGAAGATGCACTTTTGTCACCATCCACACAATCGACATCCCCTCCACATCGCCTGCATCAGGCTGGAGGTTGCACGACCCATCCCATCGCCCCTGCTCATTATGTGAACTGACTTTTCCCTACCATCCACATGGTTACAATCAGGGTAAATATGTTCTTCCATGGGTCACGCCTCTGACCATATGTGATTGGCCCGTACTGGTCCGATCACCCCTTCTCTGGGACTGTAATTCAGGAGCTGTAAGAGACCATGTTTTCTACCTGAACACACACAGGCTAAAGCCAGTCTTTAGAAGAATAAAAAACACAATGCAAAAACAGTGTTCCCCACAGCCCCGCAGTCAGACCCTGTTCCTAAACCCTGACTTCACCCTTGCTCTTAACATACTTAAGATGTACAAAATCCTTGTAATAAAATCCCTATTATGGCTTAAGTTCACCTGAGTGAGTCTTCTACTCGCAACCAAAATGGTCCTAAAGAGAATAATGAGGCTCTGCAGGGACAAGAACTGGCCTCCTTCCAGTGTGAGGATTATTACCTTTTGGAGGAAGAAACTGAACGCAGAGGAAGATTAGGACCTGCTCAGGGTGGCACAGTGAGTCAGCTTCAGAACTGAGTCACAAACTCAGGCCCATGTGAGTCCACTCATGGAAGCCCCTGAAGGTGGGGCCCCTCTGTGGGCTGCCTGGGCCTCTCAGGGCGGAGCACACAGAGTTCCTCAGAGGAGCTGTAGATCTGTGATTACCACCTTTCTCTTTAGCATCCAGAGGGGAAGGGCTGCACATCTGGCCAGAGTACGTCAGGTAATCCAAAGTGGTCTGGGGAAGGAATCAAACCAGTTGTGCTGGACAGCTGAGGCCAGACCCCCTGGATGCAAAAATCGCTGCCCTTGGCCCTGTCCAGGAGAGAGATGAGTCCAGGGAATTTTCATGTGGGGAGGGGACTGTGGAAGCGCAGCGGGTGTTGAGGACTGAGGTCACAATGAGTCCAATCCAAATTCTTTTCTTTCTTCTCTGACCACCCCCTCCCACCTCCACAACCAGTAACTGCTTTTGTCAAGCCCAGGTGAGAGGTGCCAGAAGACTGCCTGGGGCTCAAGGGCTGGGCTGGACTCCTGGGTCCCCAGGAGGTAATATATGCCCATATGGCCACGCCCCGAGGCCCCTTCATTCTTGAGCTCTGTTCCTCCCAGAGACTTCTCAATAACTAAAAGGACTTGACCTGGCCCTCTCCTCATCCACCTCAGCAAAGGGCCGGGGGAGAGGAGCTGCACAGACGAGCGAGTCCTGAGAGGGTGGAGCCTGGAGCCAGAAGAGGGCGAAGAGGGCCAGAAGCATCTGGAGTCCAGCGAGAGCAGAGGCTGACACTGGAATCAGAGGCGGGACCTCCGGCCTAGGGGCGCAGCCACAAGCTAAAAAGGAGACAGCCGCTCTGGCCGGCCGCGTGCGGAGGCAAGAACTGAGAGGGACTGTGATCTAGCCCAGAGAAGGAGGAACTGAGGCGCGGGAGGCAGAGCCAAGAGCTGGAGGGTGGGGCCACGGGCTAAGCTAGAGGCGGGGTCTCGGGCACACAAGGCTCAGAGGCGCGGAGGGGCGGAGCCGAGCCCGGATGGTGGCTTCGAGGTCCGGGAGCCGCCGGATGCGCGGGCCGCCCTTACTGGGCCGCGTCGCGGTGGTGGTGGACCAGGGTTCGGGCTTCACCAAGGCGGGCTTTGCGGGCGAGAAGCAGCCGCGCATCGTGCTGAAGAGCTCCAGTCTGGTGCCCAGCTGGGACCGGCCCGTGCTGCCCGGCGCGCCGGGCTGCGAGCTGGCAGGCGGTGTGGCGCGGGCGCACCCCATCAAGCACGGTGTGGTGGTGGACTGGGAGGCACTGGAGGGGCTGTGGGAGCGCCTGCTGGTGGGCGGCCTGAGGGTGTGCCCCGAGCAGTGGCCCGTGCTGGTGAGCGACTCGCCGTCGGCGCCGCCCGCCGACCGCGAGAGGGTGGCTGAGCTGCTGTTCGAGGCCCTGGCAGTGCCCGCGTGCCACATGGCCAGCACCGCGATGCTGGCGCTCTGCTCCGCCGGCGCGCTCAGCGGGTTGGCCGTGGAGGCGGGCGCGGGCGTGTGCCATGCCACGCCTATCTACGCGGGCCACTCGTGGCACAAGGCCACCTTCCGGCAGGATGTGGCAGGCACCACCCTGTCGCGCTACCTGCGGGACCTGCTGGTGGCAGCGTGCCCCTACCTCGGGCAGCGGGCCCTGCCCCGCAAGGACATCACACAGCTCAAGAAGCGGTGCTGCTATGTGTCGCTGGACTTCGAGGGCGATCTCTGTGACCCTGCCCGCCACCATCCGGCCAGTTTTTGCATGGGCAATGGGTGCTCCGTCTGCCTCAGCAGCGAGCGCTTCCGCTGCCCCGAACCTATCTTCCAGCCGGGTCTGCTAGGCCAGGCTGAACCAGGCCTGCCCACACTGGCCTTCCGGGCACTGCAGAAGATGCCTACGACACTGCAGACAAGGCTGGCCAACGCCGTGGTGCTGGCAGGTGGCTCCACGCTTTTCCCTGGCTTCGTTGAGCGGCTGGACATGGAGCTGGAGGCGCAGTGCCAGCGGCACGGCTACATGGCCCTACGGCCCCGCCTGGTGGCCAAGCCTGGGCGCGGCTGCGCTGTGTGGACAGGCGGCTCCATGGTGGCTTCCTTGCACTCCTTCCGATGTCACTGGATGACCCGGGCCATGTACCAGGAATGTGGCTCCAGGCTAGTGCACGACGTGTTCAACTGAGTCATGTTGGACAGGAGGGGGTAGTGCCAGAGGGAGCACTGCAGAGGCAGAGGCTCTGGGCTGAGCTGCAGCTCTCTCAGAGGCATGGAGCACCATTAAAGAGTCTCAAGTGTTTGCAGCTGGCAGGGTGATTGTGTGGCAACGGGCCACCCCCTACCCTTTTCTGGGCCATGAGGAGGTGGCTGTGGCCCATGAGACCCTCATTTTGACCTGCAGTTTGAATTCCCCCAACCACTGCCAGTTCAAAGAATGCCAGTCCAGCTGCCCACCCCAGGGTCCCGTTTCCATGGCAGTAAGGAAGGATGTGCCTCCACTGGTGTCCAGGCCACAGATATGGAAGTCCCCACAACACGCCAATCCCTCATCATGTACCATTTGGACCCCCACCCTATGCCAGGCCAGGCCTTTGAAACGCTACTAAATCTCATGTGAAAGCAATCAGAAGGAGGAACCCTGTCCCTAGCTGTGTGCTCAGGTGATCATTAACACTGAGGGCCTCAGTTTCCCCTCTGTAAAAAGTGGGGTCAGGCACAATCCCAGGCCTCCTCACTGCATGCTCCCCACCCCACCTCCCCCTTGTAAGAGCTATGGGGCAAAGGAAGACATTTCTTAAAAGGAACACACAAAGGGAGGGGCAGCTTATTTTTTCAAAGTCACCACCCAAGGGCCTGGCTGTCATCCCTGTTTATGCTTGTGTGCACATGTGTTCACACATGCACACAAACATGGGCGCACACAGACCTGCCTACTCACATATGGCCTGGGGCCAGGCCCCGCCCCATAGGCTCCATGCACCAGCACAGGCCTGTAGACGTGTGAGCCCGGCCCGCCATGCCCCAGCCCATCCCTGCTGGCTCCTGCGCTTGACAGCCCTAACACTTAGGTCTGGCCAATAATAAAAACAGTAGCAGCAGCTCCAGGTATGAAGCACCTACTGTGTGCCGGGCCTTGTTCTGGGTGCTGGGAACAGATCAGAGAACAAAACAGACAAAAATCCCTGCCTTCATTCACATTTGTCACAATGAGTGTATGGAGGTAGGCTCTATTATTATCCCTGGTTTACAGAGGAGGAAACCGAGGCTCAGAGAGGGAAAGGCACACAGCCACAAGGTGGGAGGGCCAGGATCTGATCCCAGGCCTCTAGCTCCACAGCCCTGAGCTAGAGGACAGTGGAGGGTCCCACAGCACAGCAGACACCCTGTACCTCATTTTGCACCCCTCCCACCATCAGCCCTTCCACTCACCAGCTTGGTGGTGTCCATGGCAGTGAGCACTGCACGGTTCAGTGCCTCCAGCGCAGCTAGCACAGGCTGGTAGACACCCAGGTGTTCTGAGAAGTAGTCTGTGGACAGAGGAGGTGCTCAAGGGTTCCAGAGCCCCCCACCCATCCACCCAACCTGGAACTCCTCAGCACCAAGCAGGCTTCGTATCCTGAGGCCAGTCCATCTTGTTCCATCAGGAGAGCGCCGGCAGCCTCCCACCCCACCTGCCCCAGGGTCCCGAGAGACAAGAGCTCCTGCGGGCCTACTCACCACACAGTTTCTCCGTTTCTAAATTGCTGCAGGGAAAAGAGAATGTGCCCTTCAGATTCTTAGACCTGGGCCTGTGAACTGGGACTTGGAAGTCCCACTCCCCTCCCAACTCCCAACTCAGCCTGACAAGGAGGCAACTTCTGCTCCACCCCAGGTTAAGCTGCTCAGTGGGCAGAGTCCTTGGGAAAGAGGAGAAAGAGTACTACTATCCCCATCAAACACTCTAAGGGCAAAGACTCAGATCCCTCTCGGCCTCCAAGGGGATCTCAGGCCAGGGGGAGACAGATGTGGATACAGGCCATGGAGAAGTGGTCAGAGCTGGGAAGGGGAAGCCAGGTCCAGGGAAGACCAAGGAAGGCATGGGGTACTGACTGGGTAGGTCAGGGAGGGCTTCCTGGAGGAGGGGGCTGCCTAAGCTAGGCCTTGAAGGGCAAGGAACTTGACTGGGGTGTCCTGTGGTGGAGTAGGGAGAGCACTGCAGACAAAGGATCCAGCCCAAGTCTCGGGAGCCTGGAATGCCGCCCCAGAGTCTGGGATTCATGCTAAGGAGATGAGAGAAGGGAAAAGAGGAGGAGCAGCTGGGTGGTGGATGCGTGTGCCCCCACGTGAGGAAGCCTGGGAAGGAGCACACACTCGTGCCAAGGCGTGTAAATGTGGGGGCACACGTGGGGAGGTGTGTGCCTGTCCCTGCACCTGCATCCTTGGGTGGAAGCAGGGGGGGCCCAGCTGTCCCCAGGCATCCCCTAGTCCCTGCAGGAAGCAGGGATAGGGGCTGAGCCACAGGTGGTGACTCAGGCCTGGCTATTTTGGGGTCCCAGCTGGAAGCAGTGTTGTGGGCAAGCCTGAAGCTGGGGAGGGGGGTGGGTGGGTGGGTAAAGTTGGCACCAAGTCCTGGCACCTTTCTCCTTGCCCCCTCCCCTCCTGTCCTACACAAAGAACTGAGGCAGCAGGGAACACAGTGCGGTTGGGACAACCTGGCCTCACAAACACTCATGGTTCAGCCATCACCTCTCGTACTCACTCAGTGGGATGCGCGTCAATGCCGCTGAACAGTTCCCACAGCTCCCCTGGACTGAGAACACCATCGGCAAAGTAATTCTGGAATTCCTCAAATGAGAGCTTACCATCATCTGGGGGTGGGGAACAGGGAGCAGAGTCAGTATCCCTGACCTTTTTTTTTTTTTTGTCTTTTTGTCTTTTTCCGTGTCCGGCAACGGATCGCAACCCTCAGTGTTGCCCCCGCACCGGACCGGGGACCAGCAACGGGACTGCAACCCTCAGCGTTGCCCCCGCGCCTCGCTCAGCCAGTGAGCGGGAACCGGTCTGTATGTGGGATCTGAACCCTCGGGCGGGAGCGCCGCCGCGCTTCCCAAGCAGCGCACTTATCCAGTGCGCCACCGGGCCGGCCCATATCCCTGACCTTTGACTTCACCCCTGCTACCAGGTCTGGGCTCCCAAAAGCCTCACAGCCCCTGGCCAGGTGGGATGAGATTCTGAGCTCCTGGGTGGGGGGGTCTGACTGTTGGGGACAAAAGGATTGGGGACCCCAAAGGTGTCCACTGAAGGCAATAGGGTCCATTTTGCCAGCATCCAATGGACAGGGCAGTATATATGTGACCTTGGGTAGGGACTCAATAATATGTTTGCCAAATGAAGAAACAAACAACAGGCTGGGACACGGCCAGAGCATGGCAGGGCCTAGACATCACTTGGGAGGACTGGGGAGCCAGAGCCAGCCTCACTCCAAGGTGCAGAGAAGCCACAGGGAGGCAGATGGAATCTTCCTAATAGTTGGAGCCGCTGTAAGAAGTAGCAGGCTGGCTCAGGAGGGAATGAGCTCTCCATCCATCACAGGGGCCATGTGAGCAGAGGCTGAGAATACTTGAGTGGGATGGTCCAAGACACTGGGGATTTGGTTTGAAGGATGTGCAAGGTCTATAAGCAGATGGGTGGGGGCAGCCGAGTATGTGTGTTGGGGGGAGGGGGGTTTGAGCGTCCCCAGACAGAATGCCCTGAATCCAAGTGAAAACTTGTGTCCTGATCAATGGGTTGGGACAGTCTTCATGAATTTGAAGAGACACAAGGAGAAGGGGCAAGGAGTGCAGACATGACCTTGTCTCAAGATGGTTTGAAGACCCCAGATGAAAGGAGCTCACGGCTGACTGGCTGCCTCAGCCGAGACCCTCCACTGGCCAATCAGGGCCCACTGGGCTGCTCCCAATCATCTAGGGGCATTGATATTGTTTGCCAGGTCCCCTAAGGGCTTTCGCTTCCAAGGTTTTCCCAGACCAGGGTCTGAGATGGCCCAGGACCCAGAGAGGAGCTGACTCCCTGGACACTGGACCCAGCTTTATCCTTGCCCAAGGGGTAGGCTTAATTGTGTCCTCCAAGCCTTCCCAGGGCCCTGGGTCACATGGAAAGGTACTAGGCCCTCTAAAAATCTGAATAAAATCTCCCACAGAGCCTCGTCTCCACTGACCCCTCCTCCAAGCCACTCACACAGAGAGCCTGGGACCAAGTGTCACCACAGACCTAGGTTTGAGGCTCGCCAATTAAAGGCTGTGTGACCTCAGGCAACCTGCTTCACCTGTCTGGGCCTCTGCTCCTTTGTCTGTGAAATGGGGTGAAGAATTCCCACACACTGGTGGTTGTCAGGACAGCACGAGGCCATGCATGGGAAACACCAGGGCGCTAAGCCCCCACCTCCACCTCTAGCCACTGCTGCTCTCTGTCCTGACAAACTTGGAACATCACTGCCTCTGGGAAGGATGCCTTGATTGATGCTCCTGTTTTGGACACCCCCAAGATTTGTCTCCACTCTTAACTGTGCCCCCCCAAACCCACAACTTTCCCTTGGACCTCCCTGATGGCCCCACCCTACCCCCAACTGTGGGACCCACGGAGGGCACACTCACCATTTTTGTCCGCTCTGCGGAAAACCTAGAGGACAAAGGGGCACAGGTGGGAGCTGTGAGTGGGGCTTGGAGGCAAGAGGTCTCCACCCAACCCGACAGGGTACCAGCTGGCCTGCTGGTCCCCCTCCTTGCCTTTCCTCATGCCCAGCTCAGCCCTGCAGGAGTTTTTCCAGCAAGGGCGGCACAGGAAGAGCACACAGCGGGTCCCACCGCCTGCTCACTTCCCCTGCAGGGCCTGGTCTCGTAGGGGGTGCTCTAGGCCAGCTCCCTGCACCCCTACCTCCCACACCCAGAGTTCAGCCCAAGTTCTGTCTGATATGTCAGCCCTTGGCAGGGTCCCAGCTTGAGAAAGTTTGGGGAGATGGGCCAAGACGTGACCCAAAAGCCCTGGGCAGCCATCCAGACCTGAACCCCCAACTCTGCTGTGTCGCTATGGCCTATTCCAGACTCTGCCCTCTCTCAGCTGTTTCTTTAGGAGCTGGTTGAAGACTCTGACACGCAGGCAGTAGCTAGTCCTTTCTTTCCCACTAGCGCATGGGGGGAGCAGCCTGGGGTTAACCCTTTCAGGACTGGGGCTTCCTATGAGGCTGACTCAGTGTGAGGGCCTTGGGCAGGCAAACATGTACACATGTGTGTGTGGGTGCGCATGTGTGTGCATGTGCAATGGGGAGTGAGGGTGGCAGAAGGCAAGGGTTGACAGATTTTATTTATGGAGAAGTGGAGATGAAGGGCAACAGAGGCAGACAGGAGGAGAGTCAAGACAGGTCCCTGCCTCTCCCAGAGACCAGAGTCCCCAGGTCACCCAAAGTAGACCAGCAAAGGGGAGACCAGCGGGTCTGGCAAGGTATGGCAGGCCAAAGCCTGGACAGAGAGCCCCCATGAACTCCAGGTCCTGAATGCCAACCCCCTCCGGCTCTTTTCTCAGGGTCAACGAGGCTCTTGAATGAATCTAACCCCTATACTGACTCAGAGAAGGTGTGCACTGGCTTGGTGTCACACAGCAGCCCAGTGTGACCTGGGTGGGATAAACATACTGGAGGGGCAGGGGTGCTAAGCTGGGAATGAGGACACCTGGGGCCACACCCTATGCCCCTGCCTACATGTGTGACTAGACATATCCCCTCAGCCCTTGGTTTTCCAATGTGGGAAACAGGAGGGTCAGGTCTCTTCCAGCCAGCAGAACTGTGGTCAAGGTGCTGAGTCAGTAGCAGGAGTGGGGAGGGGGCAGGAGTACAGCCTTTCACACTGCAAGGGACCTCTGGAGTGGGGGCATGAGAGGGCCAGGACCGGGCTGAGCACAGGGGAGACGCGTGGAGAAGGGGGGAAAGGCCGTGACTGAGGCCTGGCCAGGCTGCTCCACGCTGGTGTCCATGGGGGTTGCAGGGCCACCTGCCACCCCACGGAAGGGATACCCAGACCACAGAGGATGACTGAGGGCAGCCCTTACCCAAGTGGAGGACATCTCTGCTCTTGGGTCAGGCCTGAGGGGCTCTGGGGGCCGCACTGGGGTCAGGGGTGAGGGGCTCCTTATGCTTCCAGGCTCCCCTGTCACGGTCGGACCAGCCTGGGGCTGCCATAGAGCAGGTGGGTGCCGTGACTGCTGCAGTCATTAAGAATTGACAGCCCCCACCCCCAGCAGACACACAGATGGGGTGGGTTTGGGGGTGGGGGCAGAAGGGGCAGTGACACTGGAGCAGGGACAAAAAGAGACAAGGAAAGAGACGGAGAACAGGGCACAGAAAGGCAATGAGATTAAGATAAAGGAGACATACGGAAGCTGAGACAGCAGGATCAGGGAGAGAGAGGGGGACAGAGACCAGACAGAGACAGAGGCAGGGCCCAAACACACCTGGAGGGAGACACTGATACAGAGACAGAGACGGGGAAAAACAGAGAGAGACGCAGAGACGAAGGCGAGGAGAGACAGCACAGAGACGTGCAGAGACACGGCCCGAGACCGCGCCCGCGCCCCCCGCCCGCGCCCACTCACGTCCTGGAAGAGCGCGTGTCCGGCGGGCCCGGTGTCGGGCGCGGGCGCGGGGGGCCGCGGG
>NW_007726497.1:384934-396300 GCF_000696425.1 Galeopterus variegatus | reverse complement strand
GGAGCCCGGGAGAGGGGCCGCCAGCCCGGAGACCTCGGCACCCTGTCTGGAACCCAAGTGCCGTGTCCAGGATGCACAGCGTCAAATCCCAACACTGTTGACCCCAACAGTTCCGCCACCGGAGTCCCTGCAGGGGCGGCCACTGCGGAGTAAGCAACCCCCCAAGGGTCCATTTCCTCGGCGGGGCGGTACTGGACGACCGGGAGCAGAACGGCAGGGGCTGCGTATGCCCACCCAGAAGGCAGATCCCGGACCACTGTAGGATAAACAAAGCAAGCTGCAGAAGCGTAATAGGACTGCGCCTCTCTGACCGTCTGTATCCTCCTCTGCACTATTACCTCTGGGTAATCGGCGCCTCATAGGATTGTTGTGGAGATTCATTGAATGGAAAGGGCATAAAATAGGGGCTGACTCAAAGAAAGCCCACCTCGGGGTTTGTTACACAGGCCTAAGTGAGCACTTTCTCTTCCCCTGGCCTCGGGCCTCCCGACCCCCCTCCCTCCTGCACTTTCAAGCTCAATTCAGCCTTCTTCCTTTTCTCCTCTGCCATTCTGGCCCTCCCGTCAACCCATTCTCCACATAGCAGCCAAAGGGAGCTTTAAAATATGAAACGGGGGGGCCAGCCCGTGGCTCACTTGGGAGAGTGCGGTGCTGATAACACCAAGGCCACGGGTTCGGATCCCATTTAGGGATGGCCGGTTCGCTCACTGGCTGAGCGTGGTGCTGATAACACCAAGTCAAGGGTTAAGATCCCCTTACCGGTCATCTTTTAAAAAAAAAAAGATAAAATATGAAACGGGACCCATCATTCCTGTCTCAGACTGACAAGTCCTCCTTGTCCCCTTAATAGAGCCCGAGACAACTTCCCTCTCTAGCATCACTCTACCCCTCGCTTGGGACCCCAGCCGCACTGGTTTTCTTTAGGTCCCCTGTGTGCCCGGCTCCCTCCTGCCCCTGGGCATCTGCCCATCCTGCTGTCTGCTTGCTATGCTCGTTTTCTTCCTCAAGGTAACTCCTACTTATCCCACAACTCTCAGCTCCAGCACCTTCCTGCTTTTCTCATTTGTGCACATCCTTATCAGACCCTGAGAGCTCCGGAAGTAGGGAACACACCTGTCCCCATAACTGGGAGCACCTGACACAAAACCAGTATGTTGTATTTGCTGCATGTTTACTAATACCCAGAAACGTCTAGAAGGGACACAGCAAACTGATCAGTGTAGCTTCTGGGGCTGGGAAAAGAGGGGAGTCCACTTACTACTTTATGTACTTCCATAGGATTTGTGACTTTCTACAACAAAAATATTCTCTTGCATGTTTTTAAGTTAGGATGAAAATGGGATGAACGCCTTTCTTGGGGTTATGAGACTCAAATCAAATTAAAGCAGGCAGGGACAGGGAGAACTGGGGAATAGGCATTTTCCCAGCGCCCTTGGCCTCTCCCACCCCCAGACGTGCTCCCAGTACAAAGTCCCAAAACCCAGCCCAAACATCACCAAAATATTTATTAAAACCAAAGCAGGAGGGAACAGAGCTGTCAGGAAGCAAATCAAAGTGCAGACTGGAGGGTGGGGCAGAGCAGTAGGTGGGAGGGGGTGGCACTCAAACACCCCAGGAGGGGCCCCTGGAGTCTGGGCTGGGGGAGACCCTTCACCCACCCCTCATGCCCACCCTGTCAGTGAAGTTCCTCCACTCACTTCTCATCTCGTATCCATCCTGGGGGGCAGCTGGGGCCCTGAAGTGATCCCTTGGAGAGGGACCACCCTTCCATCCACCCATGGCTGTCAGTCTGTCTCCCTCCCTCACTTTCCCAATAAATAACTCAGGCCTCAGCTCCTTCAGGGTTGAGTGAAAGAACAGCGCAGGGACCCCTGCCCTTGCTCAGGTGGATAGGGAATGGGGTGTCAGCCCCACAACCCTCCTACCCCTAGCTGGGTTCCTAGGCTTGCCGAAGAGGCCTGGATAAATAAATAACGCTCCATTAAAGCTTCGATCAGAAAAACCTTTAAGACAGAAGTGCTCTCGCTGTCCTGCAAACCCAGCCAGCCAAGGCCTCCCCACCTGGCCTGGTCAGCACACAGGATTCTGGGGGAAGGCAGCCATGCTGGGCTTGGCGGGGCCCCCAGAGCAAGGAGACCAAAAGTGCAGTTACAGCCCCGCACGCACACACATGGACTCATGCACACACACGTGGACACACGGGCGTGTCTGCAGTGCACGCGCAGATGTGTTCACCTTCATTCCCCGGTACATGCACACACACATGCTCACGCACCACACTCACCCCAGTACACACGTGTAGGGTGCCGGGTGCATGCACATACACACCACAAACAGAATCCTTCCCTTCCTGGCTTGCTCAGCCTCCCGGCGGTAGCCAGACCCCAGAGCTAGAAGCTACTGGAGATAGGAGAGAGTAGTATAAATTAAACATTTCCAGTCAGGCTGGAAGAATGGTCAAGGGCAGGGGGCTCCAGGGCTGCAGAGACAGGGTGGGCATCTCGAGACTCTGGCCCCCCTGGGCCCTGTCAGAAATCCAGGGGGGTGAGGTCCCCAAAGTCACAGTCGAAGAGGTCTCTGATGCCCTCGCCCTCCTCCAGGCCAAAGTGGTAGTCGAGGGCCTCATTGGGAGGGGAAAGGTTGATGAACTCCTCAGAGAGGAGGCCAGAGAAGTCCTCCCGTGCATGCTCCAGGAGTGAGTCTGCCGCTACCAGTGGGGACAGGCGGTCCTCATCCACAGGGGCCCGAAGGCCACCCATTCGGGACAGCAGCGGTTCTGGGGAGATGGGGGAGCATCACAGGCCAGGGACGCCCAAGCAGGGAGGATAAAGGGGGCTGTCATGCCTGCCTGCCCCACCAGGGGAAGGGCCCTGCCCCACCAGGGGAAGGGCCCTGCCCCACACCACCTACCCACCCACCCTTACCCACCTTGCTCCAAGCTGAGCAGGGAATGGCCCAGATCCGTGGCGGGGGTTGAGGGAGGAGATGGTGGTGGCACTGTGGGGGCAGGGTCAGCTGCCCCGTCCTCCTCCCCTGAAGCTGTCCCCTGTGGCGGGGTCTTCCCAGGGCTGATCCCGCCCGCACTCTCCTCAGGACACAGGAAAACATCAATGGGGCCTTGTTTGCTCTTAAGGGAGATCTGAAAGGTCTGGGTGGAGGCAGTAGACAGGGTAAACTGAGGCCTGGGGGACCACCAGCCCAGCCCAGCCTGTCCTGGTTGGGCCTGGAGTCCCACGTCTCACCTCTGAAGAGTCCACCGCTTGGAGTTGGGTCTCGGGAGGGGCCTTGATCACCATGACCATCTGCTCTGCAGGGTCTGCAATGCTACGAAGGTCCTGGCAGGTCACATAGGCCAGGGTTGGTGGAGTCAAGGACCATGTGACCTTTAACCTCTGTGGGGCCACTCACCCAGACAGCTCACAAAGGAGGACCCACACCTGCTTAGTCACTCCTGTCCTCTCGACCCCCCACTCCAGGGCCTGGCACATAGGTGGGGCTCAAAAACCTCATTCCCCTGTGCTTCCATTTCCACTTCTGTACAATGGGACCATTCCACCCATCCAATCCCAAGGTAGGATGATGGTTGCGGGCAATAATTCTGTGCAAAATGCTTAACACCACTCCAGGCCTAGTTTTGGGAATTTATTTTGAGCCATGATCTTAATGTCAGTTGATGGTTGTGACCCAAATTTACAAACACAATTTGCGTGTCCACTAAAAAGAAAACGTATTTTAACAAAATTTCTACTTTTGTGAAAGAAAAACAAATAAGAGCTGGTCGGTTAGCTCAGTTGGTCAGAGCACAGTATTACAACACCAAGGTCAAAGGTTTGGATTCCCATAATGGCCAGCTGCCAAAAAAATTTTTAAAAATGAAAAAAAAAACCAAACAAACTTGAAAGCCACAATCATGTAGGGAATCACACTATACTAAATAAATGCTTGTTGTTGCTGATACTAGTTTTGCTTTTTTAATTTGCACAATTTCAGAATTGGATATTATTATCCCCCTTTTATAGAGGAAGCTGAAGCCCAGAGAGGTTAAGTTACTCATCCATTGTCACAGGGTGAGTAAATGCTGAGCCAGGACATCCAAAGCCACAGCCCTCCCGAGTCCAGGGCCCAGCGTAGCATCTCTAGGTCCACTTGGGTAGGGCCCCTGTCTGCCATGCCTGCCCTCCACGTCCAAGGATATCGCTGGCTGTCAGAGTCTTCAGAGAGCAGCCGCAGCTGAGTTGTGCAGAGGTGCATCAGGTGGTCCAGCTGCTGCTCACTCTCTTGCAGCTGCCGGAGGTCCTGGGTCAGCCCTTGAAGCCGCCCGCTGATCCCCACCGTGGCGTGGCTGCCTCTGTGGGAAGGTATCAGGGAGGGCTAACAGCTCCTGGCCCCTCTGCCCAGGAGCCCTGGCCCTCAGGATGGAGTCTGCTGCTGCCTCTGTTCTATGAGACTCAGGTAAGCCCTTGCCCCTCTCTGGGTCTGGCTCCTCAGCTGGGCTCCAAATCAGACTGGCATGGGTTTAAAACCTGGCCTGAATGTCTGCAAACACCTACATGTCCCTCACAGAGGGCTGGATAAATAAATGATGGCACACCAAGGTCAAGGGTTCAGATCCCCATATTGGCCAACCACCAGGGGAAACAAAAAAAAGCACAGACATGCCATGGAATACTACACAGCTGTATAAAAGGATGAAAATGCAGTAGACATCAGGTACACACGTGAAAGCATTTCCAAGACATGTTGTAATGTGAAAAGAAAAGAAAATGATGCAGAATGGAATGATCCACCAAAAACTGAAAAAGCAGATATGTCAAAAACAGAGTAGGGGCCGGCCCCGTGGCTCACTCAGGAGAGTGCGGCACTGGGAGCGCCGAGGCCGCGGGTTCAGATCCTATATAGGGATGGCCGGTGCGCTCACTGGGTGAGCGTGGTGCTCACAACAAGTCAAGGGTTAAGATTCCCTTACCAGTCATCTTTAAAAAAAGAAACAGGGGGTCGGCCCGGTGGCGCACTGGATAAGTGCGCCGCTTGGGAAGCGTGGCGGCGCTCCCGCCCGAGGGTTCGGATCCCACATGCAGCCCGGTTCCCGCTCACTGGCTGAGTGAGGCGTGGGAGCGACGCCGAGGGTTGCGGTCCCGTTGCCGGTCCCCGGTCCGGTGCGGGGGCGACACTGAGGGTTGCGATCCGTTGCCGGACACGGAAAAAGACAAAAAAAAAAAAAAAAAAAAAAAAAAAAAAAAAAAAAAAAAAAAAAAGAAACAGGGTAGAAGGATGATTGGGGAGAGGAATGAGAAGGGAAAAATAAAGCAAGAATTAACAAGAACAAAACACTGGTGTTAGACCAATCTCATCAATGGCAACAGAAGCCAGAATAGTGGTCACCTGGTGGTATGAGGGGTGGGCAATGACTGGAAAGTGCATGAAAGAACTTTCTGGGATGTTGAAAATGTGCTTTATCTTGATCTGGATGGTGCTAACCCAGGTGAACAAATACAAGGGTACTTCAAAAAGTTTCTGGAAAAATAAAATTACAGAATTAAGGGGTTGGCCCATGGCTCACTCGGGAGAGTGTGATGCTGATAACACCGAGGCCATAGGTTCAGATCCCCTTACCAGTCAGCCATCTTTAAAAAAAAAAAAAAATAACAGAATTAAAAGATAATATGACATGGTGTTGTAACACCAAGGTCAAGGGTTCAGACCCCTGTCTATACCGGCCAGCTGCAAAAAAGAAAAGCATGAATCTTTCCATGAACTTTCTGAAGCCTCCTTGTATGTAAAGCTGCATAGAGCTGGATATGTAAGATTTGTACTTAGCATCTATCACCTATCAGCCACCTCTCCTCTCTGAGCCTCGGCTTCCCCAGCTATAAGACAGGGAAGCACAGCTGACTGATGAGCTCAGTTGGTTAGTGTGGTGTTATAACACCAAGGTCAAGGGTTTTGCCAGCTGCAAAAAAAAAAAAAAATACAGGGACTCAGGAAGCCACAGTGGGTACTGCTACGCGCTGCTCCAGGCTGGCACAGCCAGTGTATCTGTCTGCCCAGCCCCGAACCTCTGCCTGCTCTCCTGTTTGGTTGGTACCTACAGCCACTGGATGTGGTTCTTGGACTTCTTGGCAATTAGCTGGATGCCCTCAAGGACGTTGGTGATGTCGTAGATGCGCCGCTTCTGTACCTTCAGCACCTCGGCTGCCCAGTTCAGGTCAACAACACCATCAGCTGAGCGGCTCAGCAGTTCCAGGAAGCGTTTGGTGGTCAGATTTAGTGATGTCTCATAGCGTGACTTCTCCCCCGGGGATTTCACACCTGGGAGGGCCAGTCAGGCAAGGCAGGTCCCTCAGCACCCACCCCCACCCCCAGCTAGGTCCACCTCCCTGGGAACACAAAGTAGCAGGATGATGTGGGGGCGTGCAGATGGCTCCTTCCCCTTGGCAAGGCCAAGCAGGGAGGCCCTTGGCTGCTGCCTGCCAACCACAGCATTCCCCTTCCTGCTGGGGAACTCCCTACTCTCCAGGGCCTACAGAAGCCCCACTAGGCCTAGGCAGCCATTCCAGCTGCCCTCTGGGCCCCAGAGGCCTGGCTCAGGCCCAGGCCTGATAAGCCAGACTTTAGTCTGCAAGCATGTTTATCTGTCCACACCTGTAACCTCGTCCTGGTTAGAGGCCTGCCCAGCCCAAGCTCCATGGGTACCTTTTCCTGGGTGGCGGCCTCTGCCCCGAACTGGTCCACTGCTCTCAGCCAGGTATTGATGGTCCGTTTCCAGGTCCAGCCTCCGCTTCACCTGTGGCAAAAACAACAGGAGGATGCCCAGTAACCAGGAGACTGAGGCTACAGCAGACCTGAGCGCTAGGTGTCCCTGGGCTGCTCCCTGCCTCAATTTCTCTACCAGGATGGTAGTGAGGGAAATTCTAGGAGGGACAGCCTGGGAGTCACAGTCCTACCACACAGGACACTCCACGGGAAGCAGGCCTGAGTTCAAGTCCCAGCTCTACCACGACCTTCCCGGGGTCTGGTGGTGGTTTTAAAATAAGTCTGCAAATTTTTTGATACTTCTTTCAGAAGATGAAGCCAGATGTGGTAACTTGCTTCTAGTGAATAGAATGTGGCAGAAGTGATGGTGTGTCCCTTCTGTGACTGGGTCCTAGAGGCATTGGAGCTTCCTCCTTGCTCTGTATATTGGATCTCTCACTCTGGCGGCAGCCAGCTACCATGTCACACAGACACTCAGGTAGTCCTAATGATGGGCCCAATGGCAAGGAACTGAGGCTTTCTCCGAACAGTGACATGGGTGAGCTTGGAATCAAATCCTCCAACTTTAGCCACAACTTCTGATGACTGCAGCATCAGAAGAGACCCTGACCCAGAAGCATCTAGCTTTGTCTCCCCTGAATTCCTGACCCACAGCAACTGTATAATAAATGTTTGTTGTTTTAAGCCACCGAGTACACAGGTCCCTTGGGCAAGTCACCACTTCTCTCTTGTTTTTGAATCATCTATAATCACGGCAGCAGCTGGTGCTCACCAAGTGCTTTGCATACAGCACTTCATGCCATCCTATGAACTGGCAATACAATAATGGCCCCATTTTACAGAAACAGCAACTGAAGCCCAGGAAAGCCCAAGGTCATACAGCCAGCAAGTAGCATAGCCAGGATTCCTACCCAAGACTGTCAGATGACACTCAAGGACCGAGACTGTCCTGGAAGTCTGGCAGGCAGCTCAAATGCACCCTGACCAAAACCAGACTGACCCTTGCCTCCACCATCCACAGGGTTTCCTGAACTAGAACCTCATTTAGCCCCACCAGCCACCCTCATCACATTCCTTTTTCAAGAACTCATCACCATGGCCATTATCATCTCCCTCCTGGACAGCTCAGCACTCTCCACACTGGTCTCCCTGCCCCCAGCTGTCCCCCCTCAGCTGTGACTGTCATCATGTTACCACCCCCACTTAAGACCTTCCTCTGCCTCCCCTTGCCTGGGTACCCTCATCTGCTATTGCATCTCCAGATGAACTTCTGCTGAAACGTGTTTTCCACACGTCTTCCTCCAAGCCTTAGCCCGCACTGGTTCCTCTCCCTACGTTGCCCCTCTCCCTCCCTCCCACTTCTGTGTCACCTCAGAGACAGGTGCTGGGTTTGAACAAACTCCACATCTGTGGTATCTACCCCAGGGCCTGGGCACCAGCAAAAGTGTGCTGAATGAACCTCCCCACATGCTGAGGAACCCCTATCCTCTCTCCGCCAGGCATGTCCACTGATGCCTGCCGAGTGCTTCAGGTGCACTGAGCACTGTGTTCGGAACTGCTTCACCTGCTCCTCAAACCCTCCCACCACATCCCAGCAGGTGCCATGATGGCCTCCACCTCACAGGTCACACAGCCAGTGAGAGATAGAGCAAGGATTTGCACTCTAACGGGCTGGTGCAGAGCTTGGGCCTGTAATCACGTGTCCCACATCCCCAGAGCCCAGTCCAGAAGCCAGGCCCCCACCCACCAACAAGAATGGACCTCTCTCTAGCCTCACCCTTGGGGCCTGAACCCTAGCATGCTCCTACCAACTACACCCCTTGCCTTCTCCCTGACAACCCCCCCCACCGCTCAACCCGAAGGCAGGTCGGTGCCACACCCTAAAACGAGGGCTCAAACAGATGCCCATTTCCGCCACCACTCTCTAGATAAACTCTGGCACAGGGACCATGAAAGCCAGGAGTGAGGGCATTCACTGATGAAAAAATCTGAGTGACTCAAACACCCATCCACAGAGGAGGCCTCCTAAATGGGTTTATTTAGCCCCTGGAATGCCACACGGCTGTCAAGAAGCACCCAGGTAGGTTGACACAGAATCCTCTCAAAGACATATTGACAAGCAAAACACTGTGATAGGGTAATACATTTACATGATCCCTTCTTAGATTAAAAAGCTCATGAAAAGCTGTCTGGTTCAGTTTCTATTATTACAAAACACATTTCAGGGGTGATGTCTGTATGGGAGGACCATGGGAGATTGTTGCTTTATCCGTGCAGTGTGAACAACACAGTTTGAACATGGAAATAAAAGGAAAAACTAGTTTTTAAAACTTGAAAAACTAAAAGCTGTCACAACCACTTAAAAACAAAAACAGCCTTTGGGGAAGAAAATAGAAGGTTAAATGGATAGGGCTGGAATCCCACCCCCTTCAACTTTCTAGTTTCTCTTAAGTTTTCTATAGTAAACACGTATTATATTTATAACGGATTAGTGTTTAACTGCCATGACTACAGAATAGAAGTGGTTAGACAGGACCAGGCGGAATTGCTGAATTGCAGAGCCTTGTATACAGGAGGTGCTCAATGAATGTTCACTAGTGTAGAAGCCAAGCATGTGGCTTATTTCAAGGACAGCCCCAAATAAATGCCAGTGCAGAAAGCCCATGGAGGCCCAAAGCTGGGCCCACGTTTCTGGACTTCAGCTCCAGGATGGTGCCAGCCTCCACCCCTGTCCACCTACAGAAAATGCCTACTATGACAGTAAGGGCTCCTTACTTGCCTCTGTGCCTAGCATCTCATGGACAGTCACTAATCCAACAACTGCTGAATGAATGGAATGCTAAGACCAGAGGCTGCCCCTGACACCACTGGGGGTGTAGTAGAGGGCATTTTTCTTTGCCCCTGTTCCTCCCTCTGAGCCTGGAGCCCACAACCTTCGGTCTGGAGCTTAGCTCCCTGAGGACAGGACCCACGGGTTCTATTAGGTCTCTGCAGCCGTGGGCCTGCTAAATGCTTATCACACAGCTGAATGGAAGGATATTCACCTAGGCCCCAAGCTGGTACCCGCAGGCACAAGCCCTTGGAGTATAAGAGACAAGACAAGGCAGCTGACCCACCCCTGAATGGCCCCTAAGACCTTCCTGGGTTTTCTTCAACCTCTATTAGCATCTCCAGGAGAAATGGCATCAACTGCTCAGGAAATGTGGACTGGATCTATCACTCACTAGCTGAAAGACTAGGGAAGGTCCTAACATCTCTGCCTTAGCTTCCCTATCTGTAAAAAGGGAAGGCTGCTGACAGGGTTAAACGAGTTAATAGGACAAAGTGCTTGGCACAGAGCCTGGCACACAAAACATCCTCAAAACAACAGTAGCTGCTATTGTTATTGTTATTAGCATCTTGGTGATTCCGGAAGGAAGGCAGCACTGGGCATGGGGCCAAGAGGGTTGGGGAGGCTGTCCCAGGATGCCTCAGGGAGCAGCTGCCACTCACACTCCCATCAGCAGTTGAACAGTTTCTACCTCCTTGTCCTGGGCCCTGCCTCACCCCTCCCACTTGCTCCAAGCTCCCTACTGAGACCCCATACTGCCTGGCCAGCCCCTGCCTGCCTGCTGGCACCCCACCTTCACCCACAGGCTGTGCCAGTCAAACTGGTCTTCACACCTTGTCCCGCAGCCCACAGGTCCAAGCTCCAGGCCTCCACTCCCTTCTCCCACTGCAATTCAGCTGCCTCTTCTGGGCCCCACGACCTGAACTGGTCTTGAGCCTCTTGCTGCTCAGGGATCAGAGTTTTATCCAGGGATCTTCTGGGATGTTTTCTCTATCCTAGCATTGGGGGCTTCTCTCCAGCTCCCAGAGGCCCAGCCCACCCAGTGTTTCCTCAGAGGCTCAGGGGTCTGCCTGCCTGATTAATGAGGTTCCATGGCAACCAGGCCCTGGGAGGGTGGAGGGTGGCAGATGGAAGGACAGGCAGAGGGAGGGGATCAGCAGCTGGCCCAGTCGCCCCGCCCCTGCAGAGAAGTCCTCCCAGCCAGGAGGCCTCTCCCCAGAGGCCTGGAGGGCCAGGCCTGCACCTGGCAGTCCAGCATCGAGGCAGGAAGGAGGGTCTCCTCAATGGTGCTCCAATGGTCAGGTTGCAGGACCTTCCCTTCACCTCCCCAGTACCCAGCTGCAAATTCCGGTCTGAAGTCAGCAGGCCTCAGTTCAAATCCCAGCCCCACCACCTGCAGCCCTGTGACCCGTGTCAAGTCACTTTCTGGGCCTCAGTTCCTCTTCCGTCAGATGGGCACAGTGACAACATCGAGCGACCTGGCATGCAGTAAGCGCCAGTTGAATACACGTGGGCCATTTTTATCACTAAGTCCGACGCTCGAGTGGCTCCGCTGAGGAAGCTGAGGCCCAGAGCACAGAGGAGCAAACAGGGATCGGCGAGGTTACCCCGCATCCCGGGGCGGGGCCTGGAGGCCCAACCCAGGCTCTGCACCTCCCAGCCCGGGAGCCTCGGTCCACTCCTCCCCCGCCCCCCGCTGCCGCTGGGTCTGCGCGGAGGGTACAGGCAGCGCACTCCGCCCGGCGTCCCTGGGGTCCGTACCGGCGGGCGGCCGAGCGCGGGA
>NW_007726497.1:382533-384306 GCF_000696425.1 Galeopterus variegatus | reverse complement strand
CCGGCGAGGGCTCGATCCCGCTCCGCCCCCGGCCGCCGCTGTCTGCAAAGTCCCGGCCACTTTTACGCGCCAAATCCTTTTTGCCGCGAAAGAGCCACGAGCCGCCGAGCGCCGTCACCATTGGTTGTTCGGGCTATGACGGAGACGGCGGCGGCAGCGCCCATTGGCTGCAGTGCGCCGAACCGGCGGCGGAGGGCGGAACGGGGCGGCGACGCGACCAATCTCGGGGCGGGGCGCGCGCAGGCTTTGTCCGGGCGGTGCCGGGCGCGTTCACACTCTCCGCCCCCAGCCCGGACAGCCTTTGCAGGAGGCGTGGGGACCCGGATTCCGCCCCGCCCCGCCCCACCCTGCTAGGATAGATCTTCGGTCTGCACATCACATCGTCAGCAGGCTCCGCGTGACCCCCCAGACCCTCCACCTGTAGCCCCACACCTTCAGCTCAGATCTCTAGAAACGGCCGTCACCTCTTTCCTGTATCTTCAGGCCCACCTCCAAAGCCCCAGCCACATCTCCCATCCTCAACTTGCCCCAGCTATGCCTTTCCTCTCAAATCCCGCGCCCCGCCCTATCCCTCACCTAGAGCCCAAGCCCAAGGGGGCTGCCAGGAAATGGGGAGGAATGTCTGGAGCTTTCCTACAAGCCCCGTTTCAGCTGAAATCCCTTCAATAGCCAACGAACAGCTTCTGCTTGAACTCAATTCATTCACCTGTTCATTCAGCAGACGTTTTAAGAGCCTGTTCTGTGCCCCATGCTTAATTCAGACTTTGACTAGTGGCTCTAAGGAGCTCACCGGTCTAGTAAAAAGGGGAGGAGGAGGGCCGGCCTGTGGCTCACTCGGGAGAGTGTGGTGCTGATAACACCAAGGCCACGGGTTTGGATCCCATATAGGGATGGCCGGTTTGCTCACTGGGTGAGCGTGGTGCTGACACCAAGTCAAGGGTTAAGATCCCCTTACCGGTCATCTTTTTTTTAAAAAAAAAAGGGGGGGGGGAGGAGAACCGAGAGGTAACAGACGTTTACAGTATGATGAAGAGTTTTCACCATTAAAATATTGCCATGTTAGGCCTCACAAAGGGAGGAGGTGCGGGTGCTGAGCATGAAAATGCATTTAATCCTGAGCCCCTGGGACATCTCCATCAGCATTTCTCATTGCTCAGGTCAGCCGATTTGACCTCTCTGTGCCAGGCCTTGTGCCAGCACTGAGGACAGTGTCAAAGATCTAATAACGTCTATGAACTTGCATACCTCTGGTGGGAGTGACCTACAAGAAAAAAGTAGCTAGGACACAAACAAGAATCAAATCCCTAGGCCCAGTCTAAACATTACTTCCTCCAGGGAGCCTTCTGGAGTCACTTGCTATCCCCACTGCCTGCTACTGCCTCTGTTCCAACACTGACCGCACACTCAGTTTCCATCTGCCTTCCCTACCAGTCTGGGAGCTCCAGTAGTACCTCCTCCTGGCCGGGCCCAGGGCAGGCACTGAGAAAGGTTATAAAAAAAAACAAGCTGATGCCAGAGGCTACCTAGAATGCGACAAGGAGGCCATGTTCTCCAAGAGTGGTCCTTAGGCACCTGGCTTCAGAATCACCTGGGAACTTGCTAACTTTGGCCCCAACCTAGCCCTACCAATTTAGAATCTCTAGATGCCCAAGAATCTGTATTTTAACAAGCAACCTCCCAACCCCCATTCCAGGTGATTTTTATAGGTGGTCACATTTTTTTTTTTTTTTTTTTTTTTTTTTCGTGACCGGTAAGGGGATCGCAACCCTTGGG
>NW_007726497.1:365246-382478 GCF_000696425.1 Galeopterus variegatus | reverse complement strand
TCCAGTAGTACCTCCTCCTGGCCGGGCCCAGGGCAGGCACTGAGAAAGGTTATAAAAAAAAACAAGCTGATGCCAGAGGCTACCTAGAATGCGACAAGGAGGCCATGTTCTCCAAGAGTGGTCCTTAGGCACCTGGCTTCAGAATCACCTGGGAACTTGCTAACTTTGGCCCCAACCTAGCCCTACCAATTTAGAATCTCTAGATGCCCAAGAATCTGTATTTTAACAAGCAACCTCCCAACCCCCATTCCAGGTGATTTTTATAGGTGGTCACATTTTTTTTTTTTTTTTTGTCTTTTTTCCGTGTCCGGCAGCGGATCGCAACCCTCAGTGTTGCCCCCGTACCGGACCGGGGACCGGCAACGGGATTGCAAGCCTCGGTGTTGCTCCCGCGCCTCGCTCAGCCAGTGAGCGGGAGCCGGTCCGTATGTGGGATCCGAACCCTCGGATGGGAGCGCCGCCGCGCTTCCCAAGCGGCGCACTATCCAGTGCGCCACCGGGCCGGCCCTAGGTGGTCACATTTGAGAACAAATTGGTATACCTATATATCTAAAATGTGTGATGCAACCTCAAATTACAGCTCCTGTAATTCTCATCCTCAGTTTCCTCATCTGTAAAATGGGCACGCAGACCTTGCCCCAGCCCTTCCAGGGTTGACATGAGGATGAAAAGCATCAGGGACGTGAAAGTGTTTTATAAATTACGAGATGGTTTAGGAAAGCAGCAGGAGTTTCTTTTCGACTCTAATGAGCAGTTTGTGAAATTACTTACTACAAATCCTCGAATGTGTCAGAGCTAGAAGGGACCACAAAGATCACATAAGCCTCTTCCCGTACAGATGGAAAAACTGAGGACCCGTGAAGCCAGCCAGTGATAAAATCTGGTCTACTCTGGATTCCCAGCCCTGGAGTCTGCCTGTCCCTCTTCTCTGTCCCCTGACCCCCACCCCAGAAGCTGAGGGGTAGGTCACATTCTAAATAACCAAGCCAGGCACTGACAGAGCATGAGAGAAGCCAGCACACTCCCATTCCAGATGGAGAGTTTCCTTTCCCCACATCTTCCCAAAGAGTCCCAATAACAGTAACACTTTTATAAAGCCCTCTCATACCAAATAGTCATTCAATAAACATTTATTGAGCACCAGTCATATACCAAACACCATGCTGGTTGCTGGAGAGGGGAGACATATACGATGATACTTCAAAAGTTTGTGGAAAGATAGAATTAAAAGATAATGTGAATCTTTCCATGAACTTTTTTTTGGGTGGGGGGCAGCTGGCTGGTACAGGGATTGAACACCAGACCTTGGTGTTATCAGCACCACACTCCAATCAACTGAGCTGACCTGCCAGCCCCTCCATGAGCTTTTTTGAAGATGCCTTGGATATTATTATTGCCCCATTTTATGATGAGGAAATCGAGGCACAAAGGGCATGAGTTTACCTTGTAGATGAAAAGGTTATTCAGGCTTGGTGAGGCCAAAGCCAGGGGTTTTCCAAAGCTCTGCCCTTCCCAAAGTATTCAAGTACACATCCCAGGTAGAAGTACATGCCTTCCTTCCCACAATCACTTGTGTCCTGCTGCAGCAGAAAGGTGCAAGGACCAGAATTCCCAGCATGAAACCAAGGAAAAGATAAGGGTCTACTGTATCTATTAATACCTACTTAAAGCAGAAAAGGCCTGATAGATGGGACCCCTTGGCCCAGCATCCGGCACAGCCTGATAAGGCTGTTTTCAGTGTCAACAGTTCAGGCTGATAGCCCTCCCAAAAATCCACAATCACTGGGCAACCACTTCCATTGATGATCTCCTTTCAACCCAATAATCTCCTGAGTGAAGCTTGTTTATACACATGGGGCAGGAAGGAGGAGGCTCAGAGAAGGGCACTCACAGCTCAAGGTCACACTGCAGAATTAAGATGGGAACTTAGCCTGTTCCATTGCAAAACTCAGAATCTCGGGCCGGCCCGGTGGCGCACTGTAGTAGTACACCGCTTGGGAGCGCGGTGGCGCTCCCGCCGAGGGTTCAGATCCCACATACAGACCGGTTCCCGCTCACTGGCTGAGCGAGGTGCGGGCGCGACACTGAGGGTTGGGTTCCGTTGCCAGACACGAAAAAAGACAAAAAGGAAAAAAAAAAGAATATAGAGGCTTTATTGTTTGTTTGGGGAAAAAGTCAAAGGTGGCTGATTTCTTCAACCATTCTGAGCTTGGTCCTGGTCCGGTGCGGGCGCGACACTGAGGGTTGCAATCCGGGAGGGTTGCGATCCCGTTGCGGTCCTGGTTCGGTGCGGGCGCGACACTGAGGGTTGCAATCCGTTGCCGGACACGAAAAAAGACAAAAGGGGAAAAAAAAAAAAAAAAACACTCAGAATCTGCCCTTCATACCTGCCACACTCTGTAAATACTCCAAGAGCCAGGCTCAGGACTATCATGATTATAATGTGTGGTTTCCAAAAGGTATTATGGTGGATAGTGGCTTAATTAGTAGAATCCTCTGTAAGAGCCCAATGGGTGGAAGCCCCTGGGCCCATAATCCTCTGGACTGAAGATCCCATCTTTCCCTTGGTTCTTTCGAAGAGGCAGGATGGTACAAAGATGATAGCATGGGCTTCTAAATCAGATGGATGTAAATGGAAATCTTGGTCTGTGTGAGCTTGGACAAGTCAAGTAACTTCTTCCAATCCTCATTCATTCAATCCACAGTTAATTACTAGGCACCTACTATCTGTCAGACATTGTTCCGGGTGCTGGAGAGACAGCTATAAGCAAAACAGATCCATCTCTGACACCTGGAGCTCACAGTCCAGTGGGAGTTAAGAATTATTTCTAGGGCCAAGCCCGCAGCGCACTCGGGAGAGTGCGGCGCTGGGAGTGCAGCGGCGCTCCCGCCGTGGGTTCGGATCCTATATAGGGATGGCTGGTGCGCTCACTGGCTGAGCGCGGTGTGGCCGGTCTCAAAAAGGACAAAAAAAAAAAAAAAGAATTATTTCTATATGCCTGCACAATATGGTCGTTAAAAAGTCTGATAGTGAGACATATTTTAAAGCTATTTATTCCACATATAGTATCTCACCAAACATACATTCTCAGCTTTAAAAAAGCCAAAAAAACACTCCAAACATGAATATTCCTTCATTACACGGGGTGCATAATTGGGAGAAATGATTCTGTGGTGACTTAATTTTATTACGGGGCACAGAGACATCCATTGTTGAGTTCTGGCAGAGGGAGGTGGGGAGTTTTGAATCTGCAACTCCTCATTCCTCTTGAGTGATTCCTCCACGCTATACTGACTGACAGTTTACTGTCCCTGGAGATGTTCTGTCACCATGCCAGTTCTGGCTGTGTCTGAACAGGCCTCTTACCCATCTGAGAGGCGGTCTAACACGGGAGCAAGCTGTGGAGTGAGGCAGACCCCAACTCTGTGGCTTCTTGACTATATGACCTTGGGGAAGTGATTCACCCTCTTAAAGAGCTTTGCTTGCCTCATCTGTAGGACAAGGGGTAACAGCTCTTTTACAGGATGGGTGTCAGGGTGACATACAAAAACAAGACAAGCAGAGTTTGCAAACTGGTCCCCAGATATGATTGAATCTGTCCAAAGAGTGTCTTTCTTTTTTTCCTCTTTTTTTTTTCAGCTGGACGGTACTGGGATTAGATCCCGGACCTTGGTGTTATCAGCACCATGCTCTAATTAACTGAGCTAACCGGTCAGACAGTATCTTTTCTTAATTATGAATTAGTTTTAAGATTTGGGGAGGTTGGGAAATGCCACATAAAAATTCAGATATCTTGCTTTCTTTTAAAACAGTAATATCTGGCAATACTGGCGAGGCCATCACAGTGCTAAGCAGTTCCCATTTAGCCAGAACCTTGACCCTCTAGGCCACCACAGTCCCTCCCTGGCTTGCCTCACTCAGTGACTGTACTTGTCCTGCCATTCCAGATATAGGAGACTGCAACCCCTCATGTACAGTGCCCGGCACGAGTGAGCACCCAATAAACATTATCTACCATTCGTCATATCATCACTGATGTTATTACTGCCGAGGAACCAACCGGCACCAGCACAGCTTCTCTGCTTTGCAGGGAACTAAAGGTAAGACATGGACATAGAAGAGTAGGGAAGGTGGACATTAATGGTGAAACTAGAGACACGGGGCTTTGTGACTGCCAACAGCCTGGCTGGGTGGCCTTGGCTAAATCCTTGGCCATCAAGCAGCCCAAATGCTCAATAGGGTTTGGACCAAACGGTCTCAAGTCCAATGTGGATAGGTCTCAGGTTGATAAGCGAGTCTCCCTTCCTGCAACCCCAGTCACTCCCTGATCTCATGCTCTAGGGACCTCTTTTCTCTCCAAGGCTCACCCAGTGCAACTTCCTTTCTCTGAATCACCCAAACCTCTGAGAAGGGATCATGTTTTTCCAAGGAGAGGAGACAAACCAAACATAGTGGCTATGCCTACCCTGACCAGGGCCACAGTGAAGGGTATAGGGAACCCTTAGAGCCAAGGGGCTCTGTTTTGACTTCTGTAAAAGGGAGATGACAATAATGATAATAATAATAATAGCGGTTCACCTGTTAGGATTGTTGGAACAGAGTTATTAGTACTTAGAACAGTGCCCGGCACATAGAGTGCTCGATGAATATCAGCTGTTATTAAGAATGAAGGATGAGAACGCAGCCTTATAACAGCAAGGTCACAGGTTCGGATCCCCATATGGGCCAGCCGCCAAAAAAAAAAAGAAAAAAGAAAAAGAAAATAAACTGCATTGGTTTATTTATTTACTTATTTGCAGCCGGACAGTATGAGGATCAGAACCCATGACCTTGGTGTTATAAGGCTGTGCTCTAACCAACTGAACTAACCAGCCAGGAAAAAGAAAATAAGAATGAAGGATGAATCCCTGAAGCAGCTTGCCTACATTCGCATCTTGATTTTTCCACAGGAGAAAAGAAAAACTGTTCTTGTTAGGCTGCAGACTAGAACTTTCATGAAGCAATCCCTGCACTGCCTCCCAGGTTCTTTTAGGCACAGGTAGGCACAGAGACAAGGAAAAATAAATATGTCTGGAAGGCAATGCAATGAGACAATCCCATATTTCACTGATTCTAAGACTTCTTTTATCATATTTTAACTTCACTGAAATTGAGATACATCACACAATCAATGGAATGTCCATTTTTAGTCAGTAGCTCTTTTCTCTCTTGGGAGCTCAAAATGATGGCCTATCTCATCCTCAGTGGTGTCTTAGAAGTGACGAGCTAAGATGTACAAAGTGCTAGGTGTAGTGCCTGCCCTGTCATAAGCCCTCAGACTGTTCTCATGGTCTTCAGCATCACCAGCACATTCAAGGCTGGCCATGATGGGGCAATCAGCTTTTCTTTTTTTTTCTCATTTTGTCACTGACACCTGCTGACCTGCATTTGGTCCCTGGGTTGACAGGCACATGGCAAATGCAGGGGGGAGGGCCCAGATAGGAAGAGAAAGACTTTTTATAATATATTAAGATATTCAGAGAGGAGGAGCCAGAGACCCCTTCTTTTTTTTTTTAGCAACAAAAAAACCCTGCTGGAAGCCAGAGTTATATATATGCCAAACAGGCCAGGAAACGCAGCAGGCCTCCTGGAGCTGGCAATGAACCGAAACAGGGGCATTGTGTCCAGGCCACTGGCTGGCTGAGGGGGCATTGTTGGGGCCTGGCCCTGTCTGGGGAGAGGGGGGTGGAGGGGGCAGGGGGAGTGTGTTCCCATGACTCCCTGGGGAGTGACAACAATCGGCGCCAGCTGGGAAGCCTGGCATGCCAGAGGCCCGGTGGGCAGGCGGCTGGCCCCAGAGGGGCCAAGGAAGGCGGTGGGGGGCTGAGGAGGCAGGAAGGGGACAAGGTCAGGGACTGTCTCTTAGCTGGGGGGCAAAGCCTAGGAGGGAAAACATGGGGGCCACTCACTACACCCGTCTGCCTCACCCCCACCTCCAAAGCCCTGGACCACTGTGTCTCTCTCCAAATTACACCCCAGATCTGCCCACTTTTCTCTGTTCTCTTCCTCTACCCCCCGCCCCCACAGGCTGCCAGGGTTTCTCACCTGGACCACCATGTGGCTTCCTCATTGGGATTCATGCTGCTAGCCTGGCCCCTACACTGTTTTCCACATGCAGCCAGGAGGATCTTCCCAAAACGGAACTCATATTCCATCACTCCCCTGCTTAAACCTGACAAAGACTGACCATCACACTAAGAAAACCCAAACCCCTTCCCCTGGCCCACGAAGCCTGCCTGATGGGCCCAGCGGCCTCTTGGCTCCTCACCAGGAATCCCCAGTCCTGCACCCTGTCTCAGTCGGGTGGGCCCTCTTCCGTACCCTAGGATGCTTTCAGCTGTCCCTCCTCAGGGCCTCTGTACTTCCAGGATCCTCTGCCTGAAACACCCTTCCTCCACAGCTTTGCAGAGCTCTCTTCATTCTCCAGGGCTGAGAGCAAGCAACACCTCCTCAGGGAGCCTTCCCTGGAAAACAGAACCTTCCGTTCTCCCCTCCCAAGTCACTCTATTACACTGCCCTGAGTATACTTCACAGCACTTCCGTGCTCTGAAATGATCTTATTTGTGTATTCGCTGGTCAGTCTTCCCTCCCTTCTTATACTGTAAACCCCAGGTGAGCAGGAACTAGCTTCTTTCATTGCTGAATCCCAGCCTCCAATATCACCTGGCACTTAGTAAGGACTCAACCAATGTCAGTTATTACTTTTATTACTCCCATGCTCAGGGCTTGGTAAGCAATGACAGCCGCTGTGTGGTCAGGCAGGGAAGGCCCCTCTGGAGCAGGGGCTCTGAATCTAGATCCATGAATCCCAAGTTCCATGAACTTAAGCCGGAAAAGAATTACATCTTTATTTTCACTAGCCTCTAACTGAAATTGAACATTTCCTTCAATTAGGATGTAGGCAACGAACCAGAGGACTATTAGCAACACCTGGGACTTTGCCACCAATAGAAATCACAGCTATTTCCATACTGTGTTACAGTCATTGCAGGTGTCGTGAGATACTGTTTATGCTTATCACACCTTTGAAATCATGGCAGTTTCGGACATGCTGCTAGATCTTGTTATTTAATGTGTCAAAAAAGAACATACAGGGCCAGCCCAGTGGCTCACTCGGGAGAGTGCGGTGCTCATAACACCAAGGCCCCGGGTTCGGATCCCATATAGGGATGGCCGGTTCGCTCACTGGCTGGGCGTGGTGCTGACAACACCAAATCAAGGGTTAAGATCCCCTTACCAGTCATCTTTTTTAAAAAAAAAAAAAGAACATACATTACTAAACTGCAAATTTAAAAAGTATTTTGTTAACTATTTCAGTATTGAATATAATCAGTCTCTTTGTGATCCTAGGTATTTTATTTGTTTGGTTTTGGAAACAGTGTTGTGAGAAGAGTCAATGCCAAAGGGGTTCCTGACACACATAACCAAGGACACTCTAAAAAGGAGTGTCTTAAAAAAAGCTGATGTGGTCTGGCCTTCATCCTCCTCTCAGCCGACGTCCAGCCCACAAGGAGAGGCTGGAGGGAGAAGCCCAGAAGAACAATCACATCATTCCCCTGCTTAAACCTGCCAAAGGCTGCCATTACGCTGAGAAAACCCAAACCCCTTCCCTGGCCCACGAAGCCTGCCTGACGTGCCCAGAAACTTCTCGGCTCCTCGCCAGGGAACCCCAGCCGTGCACCCTGTCTCAGCCAGGGGGGGACCCCTTCTGGGCCCTAGGATGCTTTCAGCTGTTCTGACATTTGCGACACAGACCCTGGGACCTGCTTTTCAATTCTGCCTGGTTTCTGTCTTGTTTATTTTTTATATTTTTTCCTTTTTGTCTTTTTTCGTGTCTGGCAACAGGATCGCAACCCACAGTGTCGCGCCCGGACCGGGACCGGCAACGGGATCGCAACCCTCGGTGCTGCACCCGCACCTCGCTCAGCCAGTGAGCAGCCGGTCTGTATGTGGGATCTGAACCCTCGGCGGAAGCGCCACCGCGCTCCCAAGCGACACACTGTAGCAGTGCGCCACCGGGCCGGCCCTCTGTCTTGTTTATTAAATCATGACATCTAAAGCAGTTTTTTGGGATTTTTTGGTGGTGTAAATAACAGACATTTATTCTCACAGTATTGGAGGCTAGGAAGTCCAAGATTAAGGTGCTGGCAGATTAGGCGTCTGGTAAGGGTCCTCTTCCTGATTTGTAGATGGCCACCTTCTTGCGGTATCCTCATAACGCAGCTTTTTTTTTTTTAAAGATGACCAGTAAGGGGATCTTAACCCTTGACTTGGTGTTGTCAGCACCACGCTCTCTCAAGTGAGCTAACCGGCCACCCCTGCATAGGGATCCAAACCCATGGCCTTGGTGTTATCAGCACCACACTCTCCCAAGTGAGCCACAGGCTGGCCCCTATAAAGCAGCTTTGAGCAGAGTCCTGGTACGGAAAACAGGGAGCCCTGCGTTTGGAAGCCCTTTCTCAAAACAATACTCAGAAGAGGGTGCTGCTCTCCCTTTGTCCTCTGCCTGGGCTGGTGCAGCCTCCAGCTCACAAGAGCAAGTCCTATAGGCGACCCTCTGCTTAAAACCAAAACCCTCTCACCCAAAATGCTCTTCAAGGCTGAAGTAAGGCACACTCTCTCCTTATGAATCTCAAACAAGACCAGAAGAGAAAACTTTTTTTTTCCTTTTTATAAATACCCTCCAATTCATCAAAGAAAGCGATCCATCTGAAGTCACAGACCAAGGTGACTGACGTGAGGTTCGTTCCAGGAGGCGGAGCATAGCACAATATTCTGCTTTAGGAGGAGTTCAAAGCTTGATTCTTATAAACCCAAAATGCCCTCACGGAGAGGCAAAAGTGAGCAATGTGGAAAGAAACCCTGTCACCAGGACTCTTTCTGGAGCCCGGATGTGCAAGGCTGGAGCAGGAAGCCTCCCACGAGGTGGTTTCTTGGCGCCCCAGCATGTGAATCATCGCTGTCACATGGGTTCACTTAATGAGCTCTAATTTGGGAGCGGAGCAGAAGGGCCCCATGTTAACTTGGGTTTTGTCCTTTCCCTTACACTTGGAGTTCCATGCGCCTGAACATTGGGCATCATCTACTGTATGCCTCGGGACATCTCAGGTGGTTCATCTTCATGCTGATTACAGTAAGAACGCCCAAGATACAGGGGGGTATGGGAGGGAACTGACTTTTCTCTCTAATACGAGGGTACTTCAAAAAGTTCATGGAAAAATAGAATTAAAAGATGGTATGAGTCTTTCCATGAACTTTTTGAAGTACCCTCGTACACCTTCTATACTGTTTGAATTTTGTACCATGTGTATGTATTATTGATTAAAAAAATTATTTTTTTGTAACATCAAAGTGAAGGGTTCAGATCCCCATACTGGCCAGCCATCAAAAAATATATAAAAATAAAAAGTTTTACAGTCTTGCATGTCAAAAGACTTAAAAGGAATATAGCAATTTACAGGAATACACGTTAAACCACTATGCTATTTCAGGAACTAGCATTTAGAAATTGCAGTACTACTGTGTGCCAAGGGTCCCTTGGCGATCCTGTTTCACAGATCGTAGAAAATGGGGGCTCTGCCAAGAAGGAGTGAGTGAGCCCCCTCTCAGGACTGCTGGAAGCTAGACCCCTGCCCCTTGGTGAGGACCACCCCACCTTTCTCCCTAGAGTGTGCAGTTGGAGGCACCAGATGCTCTGGCAAGATCCAGAGAGATACCATCTGGGAGGGAAACCTATTCTTAGAGAGCAGTGACAGTTAGTGGTGGAACCAGCCAACCCCCAGCAGCAGTGGGGGGACTTCAGGCAGCCAGGTAGCCACAGCTTTACCTTCAGCTAGGGGGCAACACAGACTAAAAGCAGGGCGTACTCAGTTCTCAGGACCTCGCTTCTTTCTGCATTTCACCTCTACATTAGAAATAACAGTAATGGGCTGGCTAGTTAGCTCAGTTGCTAAGAGCACGGTGTTGTAACACCGGCCAGCTGCCCTCCCCTGAAAAACAACAAAAAAGGCAACATTTATTGAGTGGTCACTCTATGTATGCTGTGTTGTTTAATCCTCCAGACCATCTGTGAGGTGTGTGCCATTACATGTATTTTAGACATGAGGAAACAGAGGCAAGAATGGGTAAGTCACTTGTGCAAAGAAATAGCAGGCCCAGGGCTTGAGCCCCAGCCCTCTGGTTCCAAAGCCTGTGCCCCTAATTGCTGTTATACTGCATTTCCACCTGCTGTACCAGAGGCCAGTTTTAGTTTGGGTTCCCCCAGTAGCACACCCTAAGAGAAGGACTTGAGTGCAAGTGGTTTATATGCAATGGTCTCAGAAGCATTGGGAGGGGATGGGGGAGGGAGACGGGAGGGTGTGTTATCAAGCAAGTTACCACTGTGGGCAAGTGAAGCTCAATCCTGCTAGGGAGCTCTGGGAGCCAGCACCTCTGAGTTATCCCAACCAGGGGTGTGGGCTGCAAGCGTCCGTATCAGTCATTGGTTGAGGGCTGCTCCAGGGATGTGTGGATCTCCCAGCACTTCAGGCCTACTGCAGGGTGGAAAGCAGGCACCAGTAGCAAGTAAGAGTCCTTGGGCACAAAGACACAGGGATAGCAACTGGAAAAGTGGGCTGGTATGCATTAAAGTGGTAAGTTAGAGGGGATATAGGCAGAGTGTCCCCATCATCTACTATCAAACCTCCCACCTCCTCGTAACCTTGAGAGCTCATTCAACCTCTGCAGAGTGAGTTAGAGGATCTTCAAAATGACCTACATTTATGGCTGGTCAGTTAGCTCGGTTGGTAGAGTATGGCCTCCTAACATCAAGGTCAAGATCACGGTTCCCTGGGCCAGCCAGGTGCCAAAAAAAAAATCACCTACTTTGAGCTTGCAGTAATATGTCATAGCTAAGAACACTGCTTACAGAATCAGACATAATCCCACCTCAACTATCTAACAGCTTTGTGACTTACTTGTCACATGGAATAATAATGGTTGGCCCATATCATTTCCCACTACTCAAGGTGTGGCTCAGACCAGTGACACTGGCAGCACCTAGCAGCCTGTGAGAAATGCAGACTCTTAGGCCCAACCCCAGACCCAATGAATCAGTATCTGCTTTAAAAAGAGCTCCAGTGACTCATGTGATAGAGTTTGGATGTGTTGTCCCCATCAAAACTCATGTTGGAAATCTGATCTCCAATGTGGCAGTGTTGGGAGCTGTTTGAGTCATGAGGGCAGATCCCTCATGAAAGGATTAATGCTCTCCCTGGGGAAGGGGGACCTGAGTGAGATCTCACTCTATTAGTTCCTGTAAGAGCTGATTGTTTAAAAGACCCTGGCATCTCCTCCTCTCTTCTCTCTTGCTTCCTCTCCCCATATGACCTGCTTGTACCTGCTGGCTGCCTGCCGCCTTCTGCCATGAGTAGAAGCAGCCTGAGGCCATGCCAGATGCAGCTGTCCCAGAATTGTAAGCCAAACAAACCTCTACTCTTTACAAATTACCCAGTCTCAGGTATTCTGTTAGAGCAACACAAAACAGACTAATACACTCGTGTGTATATTTCTACGAGTAACTTCTAAAACATAAAAAAAGATTGATGGAGCAAGTATTTTTTTTTTTCCTTTTTGTCTTTTTTCGTGACCGGTAACAGGATTGCAACTCTCGGTGTCGCGCCCGCACCGTGCTCAACCAGTGAGCGGACTGGTCTCTATATGGGATCTGAACCCTCGGCGGGTGCGCCACCGGGCCGGCCCACAAGTATATTAATAGAAATATTCCTACTAGACCAAGGGTTTCAAATCGGTGGCCTGTGGACCAAATTTTCCCAGAGGATTGTTTGATTTGTCCAGCATGGTGGTTTTAAAAAATCATATGGCCCAGAAGTCCCCAGCTTACCAGGTCTCCATAACTCCGTACTGCATAGCACCCCAAACACTTCCATCGATGCCACTTCAGGCCCGTCAGCATCTGACTCTGTGCCCACCTCTGGCCCAGATCCTATAACCAGCTGCTATTTGCATAGCATGGCTTAGGTTTCTTAATTTAAAGCAAGACACTGAAAACACATGGGCTTTAAATTAATCAGACAGATCTGGGTTCAAATCCTAATTTGGCTATCCTGCTAATTGTATTACCTTGAGCAAGTTACTTCCCCTCTCTGACCCTCAGTTTCCACATCTGTAAAATGGGGATAAAAATACATACTTGCAAGGTCACTATATGGATTTAAAATAATATGTACAAAGCATCCAGGAAGTAGGAGCTCGCTAAGTGGAAGCAACTAATAGTAGTGGCAGCAGTTGTGGTTGTACAAGTCCAATGTGGACACCGGGTGTTATAATTATCCTCATTTCACAAGAAATTGAGGCTCTGAGAGGTCAAGAACCTTCCCCAAGGTTACACAGTGGTGGAATGGGGACTCAAACCCATGTCATCTAGCTCTAGATCTGCACTGTCCACTAGAATCTTCTGCAAGGATACAAGTGTTCTATATCTGTGTTGCCCAGTACAAGAGCCACCAGCCACACATGGCTACTGAGCACTGGAAATGTGACTAGTCCAAACTGAGGTGTGTTGCAAGTGTAAAACACACACTCAATTTTAAAGACTTAGTACAAGAAAAAAGAATGTAAAATATCTCATTAATGTTTTAAGTTAATTATATATTAAAAGAAGACTTTAGAAATATTGGGTTAAATATATAATTAAGATTAATCTCACCTCTTTCTACATTTTTAAATGTGGCTATTAGAAAAATGTTAATTACATACATGGCTCACCTTGAGTTTCTGTTGGACAGTAGGGCTCTAGAACTTCCCCAGTAGAACAACACCTGAGACAAGGAACTTAATATTTTTTTTAAAGTATTTGCAACCCACTGCCCACCAGCAAGGAGCCCTCTTACATAAGAACAGTCTAAGAATGAATGTACCCACCAGAAAGAGACCTCAGGGCCCTCCTCTGAGCTCGATGACCCCACAGAGAGGTGTGACTTGCCCCAGTCCTACAGAAGTCAGCAGCACAGATGGAACCAAGCCCACAACTCCTCAGCCTGGTTCGGCCACTTGCTCCGCCATTCAAGAGTACCTATCGGGGTTTGAAAATCAGTTCTTTTACGTTGGTAAAACCCTGGGGTAACACAAGTTGGAATCTGAGGCCAATGGTCTTGAGAAGGAAGGATCCTCTGGAAGGGTCTGAGGATGAGGCCATGCCTCAAGCACAGCCAGACACCACCTGGGTGGAGAAGCCCCTAGCAGCACCTCAAGGCCACATTACTTGGAGGGGCGTCTCTTGTTATAGACGAGGAAGTCTGAGATGTCATGCCACACGTTGCTGTCCTTGTATAGGTAGGTCATGGAGGACTGCAGCGAGGGCTGCAGCGTGGGCTGGTGATACTCAAAGAGCCACAGCACCAACCCCCACGTGATTGCGGCGAATACTGGGAATGGGTCCCACCGGGGTGCAGGGATATAGCCCTTTTCCACGCCCAGGCGGCACAAGGCAAACAGGACACGTGACAGCAGGTACATGTTGATCTGCAGGGAGAGAATGACAGGCATGACTGGTAGGAATCTTCTTCCCACCCACCCCCTATGTACTGGGGCATCTACTGGGAACTGGATCAGTGTCTTTCAAAGTTGATACACAAGATGATTCTAAATGGTAACTAACAGACATTCTACTGTTACTATTTGTGTCTTTTATTATTCTTGATAATTAAAATTTGGAAAAATGAATCCATTTCATGGTTCAAAACCAAAAGATAACTTGACACCAAAAACATGATCCATAAAGGTAAAAACTGACAAACTGGACCTCATCAAAATTTGAAATTTTCTCTGTGAAAGCCCATGTGAAGAGGATGAAAAGAAAAGCTACAGACTAGAAGTTATTTACAAACACGCATCTGACAAAAAACTAGGATCTAGAATATTTAAAATATTCTCAAAACTCAACAGTAAAGAAAAAAAAATCTAATTAGAAAATGGGCTGGGCTGGCCCGTGGCTCACTCGGTAGAGTGTGGTGCTGATAACACCAAGGCCCCGGGTTCGGATCCCACATAGGGATGGCCGGTTCGCTCACTGGCTGAGCGTGGTGCTGACAACACCAAGTCAAGGGTTAAGATCCCCTTACCGGTCATCTTTAAAAAAAAAAAAAAAAAATTCAGAGATGAGTAATATAGGGTCAGTGCTAGAAGAGAGCTCACCATGTAGGTAGGAGAAGACATATATCTACAGGTATACTTATTTACTAACTAAAAGTGCACATGTGATTGTGGGGATAAGTATAGCATGGCGTGGTGCTGACAACACCAAGTCAAGGGTTAAGATCCCCTTACCGGTCATCTTTTTAAAAAAAAAAAAAAAAAAAAGAAAAAGAAAATGGGCAAAAGACATAAACAGACATTTCACCAAGAGGTTATACAGATGGCTAATAAGCACATGAAAATATGTTCAATATCATTAGCCATCAGGGAATTGCAAATTAAAACCACACTGAGATAGAGCTCTATATAACTATCAAAATGGCTAAAATAAATGTGATAAACCAAACACTGACTAGGATGTGGAGAAACTAGATCACTTGCATATTACTGGTGGGAATGTAAAATGGTACAGTCACTTTGGAAAACAGTTTGACAGTTTCTTTTAAAACTAATCATGCATATGCCATACAATCCAGCAATTGCACTCTTAGGCATTTATCTGAGAGAAATGAAAACTTTGTTCACATAAAAACCTGTACAAGAATGTTCTTAGCAGCTGTATTCGTAATACCCGAGAGGTGGAAACAACCAGATGCCCTTCTGCGAGTGTGAATGTTTAAACAAACTGTGGTCCATCTATACTACAGACTACTACTCAGCAGTAAAAAGAAATGAACTATTGATACATACAACAATTTAGGGAATTTCCAGGGAATTATGCTAAAAGAAAAAGCCAAACCCCAAAGTTTATAAACTGTATGGTTCCATTTAAACAACAGTTTTAAATGACAAAATTTTAGAAATGGAAAACAAAGTAGTTGTCAATTGTCAGAGAAGGGGGTGGTGATGGAGGAAGATGGATACGACCAGGACTCCCAGACTTTGGAACTTCATAGGCTAGTGAAATTTCTAACAAAAAATAAAGCTAGGGAAACTTTCTCAAAATACAAAATACTCTCAGACTCCACAGTTCCAAGTCCAGGAACTTATCCTACAGACAGACTGACGTGTGCAAGAAGATGTCTTTTTTTTTTTTTTTTTTTTAAAGATGACCAGTAAGGGGATCATAACTCTTGACTTGGTTATCAGCACCATGCGCAGCCAGTGAGCCAACCGGCCATCCCTATATGGGATCCGAACCCGTGGCCTTGGTATTATCAGCACCGCACTCTCCCGAGTGAGCCACGGGCCGGCCCTGAAGATGTCTGAACAAAGCTGCAGACTAGCTTTTGTGTGACAGCAAAAGGCTAAACTCCCTAAATGTGTGTCTAGAGGGGCCTGGGGAAATCACAGCTGGTCCATCCACACAGCAGAGTGTGCTGGTGACATTAAAATGGATGAGGGACAGACAGAAAATGTCTCCAAGATATACTGTTACAGGACAAAAAGTATAGTACAATCTCATTGGTGGAAAGCCCCTGGTAGGGCCACTGATACAAGCAAAGGCACTTTCTGAGAGGCCATATGAGACACAGTTAACAGCAACTGGTTCTGGCAGCGGCTTTGGAATTACAGGGGGATGGGACTTTCTTTTCAACTTATTTTCTGATTTTATCACGATGTCTTGCAAGCAGCGAGAAGTGTGCCAGGTATGTAGGGGATGCTTAGCCTGCAATTTTAATAGACATAGTCCTGTTAAGATTGTCTATTTCCTTACCAGCCAGACAAAAACCAAAACAAAAGCATCTATTTCTTCCTCTATGATTTTGGCAGATCATGTCTATCAAGGAGTTGGTCTCGTTTGTGTCCTCTACTTTTTTCTTAGTAAGTCTGGCTAAAGGATTATTGATTATTATTTATCTTTTCAAAAAAAAACCTCAGTTTTTGGTTTAGTTGATTTTTTCTACTGATTTCCTATTATCAATTTCATTGATTTCTGCTCCAATTTTTATTATGTTTTTTCTTCTGCTTACTTTGGATTTAGTTTGCTCTTCTTTTTCTAGTTGCCTAAGGTGGCAATTTAGATTATTGATTTCAGATATTTCTTCTCTAATATATGCATTCAATACTATAAATATCTTTCTAAGCACTGTTTTCACTACATCCCACAAATTTTGATAAGTTGTTTTCATTTAGTCTGCATTTTTTTTTTTTCCTTTTTGTCTTTTTTCGTGTCCGGCAACGGATTGCAACCCTCAGTGTCACGCCCGTACTGGACCGGGACCGGCAATGGGATCACAACCCTCGGTGTTGCGCCCGCACCTCGCTCAGCCAGTGAGCGGGAACCAGTCTGTATGTGGGATCTGAACCCTCGGCGGGAGCGCCGCCGCGCTCCCAAGCGGCGCACTGTAGCAGTGCGCCACCGGGCCGGCCCTAGTCTGCATTTTTTAAAATGTAAAAATAAAAACTTTTTTTTTCCTTTTGCGGCTGGCTGGTACAGGGATTGACCCCCAGACCTTGCTGTTATCAACACTGTGCTCTACCCAACTGAGCTAACTGGCCAGACAAAAACTATTTTTTAGAGCATGGCCTTATAACACCAAGGTCATGGGTTCAGATCCCCATACCAGCCAGCCACCAAAAAAACTATTTATTATAACTTAAAAATATTTAAGAAATTTGAGCGGGGCAAATGAGAGGCTGTTAACTTTTTATTTTGCCAAAGGACATTAAACAACAACAATTAGCATTTAGTTTCATCATTCATCATCATTTCATTAAAATGCAAATTTTAAACCAGAAAAAGGACAAGTCACAGAATAAGAGATAATTTTTTTTTTTTTTTTAAAAGATGACCGGTTGGGCCGGCCCAGTGGCGCACTGGATAGTGCGCCGCTTGGGAAGCGCGGCGGTGCTCCCGCCCGAGGGGTCGGATCCCACATAGGGACGGCCGGTTGGCTCACTGGGTGAGCGTGGTGCTGACAACACCAAGTCAAGGGTTAAGATCCCCTTACCGGTCATCTTTTATTTTATTTTATTTATTTTTATTTTTTATTTTTTTGTCTTTTGTCTTTTTTCCGTGTCCGGCAACGGATCGCAACCCTCAGTGTTGCCCCCGT
>NW_007726497.1:364045-365236 GCF_000696425.1 Galeopterus variegatus | reverse complement strand
CGAGGCACGGAAGCAACACCGAGGCTTGCGATCCTGTTGCCAGTCCCCGGTCCGGTACGGGGGCAACACTGAGGGTTGCGATCCGTTGCCGGACACGGAAAAAAGACAAAAGACAAAAAAATAAAAAATAAAAATAAATAAAATAAAATAAAAGATGACCGGTAAGGGGATCTTAACCCTTGACTTGGTGTTGTCAGCACCACGCTCACCCAGTGAGCCAACCGGCCATCCCTATGTGGGATCCGAACCCTTGGCCTTGGTGTTATCAGCACCACACTCTCCTGAGTGAGCCACAGGGCCAGCCCGATAAGAGATAATTTTTTGAGTGTAGTAAGTTATATGAAACTCTTACTCCAGGATCATTTTTTCTTCCCATTTTATTACAAAGCATTTTTTTTGTGGTTTTCTTTTTTTAAATCTTTGCCCCACACATGGATTTTGGGAATCATGGAATTCCAACAGCTGCTTGGTCCCCAGATGAGGAAACTAAATGGGGAAGTGACTTTCCCAAGGTCCCACAGGGAATGATGAATCACAGACCTCAGACATGGGAGGGAGAAAAGGACTCACCTGTTTCAACCCCAACCCACAACTCTATGCCTGACCCATGTCCCACTCCTCCAGCCCATCTCAGGGGAGGATCTTTACCTGGCTGTTGATGTTATTGTTGTCTCCAAACACCAGGAGGCCCCCGATGAAGGCAGCCAGGAATGAGTGCACTTGGTAGGTCTTGCCCTGTGCATGGGACTGCAGGGCACAGAGACCCTTGTAGGTGAAGACAAAACAGGCCAGGTTCCGGGAGTGGGTGTACGTGGCCTGCAAGATGGCCTGCAATTTCTCTCGGAGGCTGCACAAACACAAGGAGCCCCCCGTGAGTGCAGGCCCAGCCCTTCCAAGGGTGTTTATCCATTGGGCACGCAAAACTGAAGTAGACAAGGATCTCACAGGCTGGTACTCACTCAGTCCCAGACCTCTACCTACCATGTCCTCAGAGCTGCTCTCTCACAAGAGTCGGGCCTTGACTCAATGCCACCTCCTCAGAGAGGCCCTTCCTGACCACCTACATAAGAGTGCCCATCACATCCCTTCCCCTTAGCCTACTTTTCTTCCCCTTCCTAGCTCTTAATACCACCTGATATTTACATGCTTGTTTATTATCTCCTCCCACCTGTGCCCCCCCCCCCCCCCCCA
>NW_007726497.1:345826-363825 GCF_000696425.1 Galeopterus variegatus | reverse complement strand
CCCCCCCCCTGGCCCCCCCCCCCCCCCATAGAAGCTCCTGGAGAGTAGTGTCTAGACCTGGCTTGTTCATCCTCAGGGCCAGAACAGGGCCTGGCACATAGTAGTTGTTCAATATTTTTTGAATGGAACATATGAAGAAATAAATGAGTGGGTGACTGCCTACTATGTGCTAGATCTGGTGATACAATTCTGAGAAAAAACAGATCTGCTTGCTGCCCTCATAAGACTGATGATCTAATGGGAGAGTGAAATATGAAATAAATAATCACAAAAACAAGGGCCAAACTTCGATCTTGACAAGAGATGGTCCCGGGATCCGAAGGATGAGAAGTCAATAAGGTCAAGAGGGCAGGGGAGCTGCATCCCAGGCAAAGAACTCAGCACATGCAAAGGCCTGAGAAGGGATAGACAGTAGAGAGCAGAGAAACAGAGTGAAGCCATGTGGCCATGAGCAGAAAATGTGCGGGGGAAGGATGCAGGGGAGAGGGGGTGGGGACACGCTGAGTTTTGCCTCTATCCTCAGAGGTGAACCTGTAAGTAGAGTAGCTGATTTAATTTATCTCTTAAAATCACTAGGGGGCAGCAAGGAGAATGCCAGCAGGGGAGGAGAGCGCCCCCTCTCAATTCAGGAATGGCAAACTCAAGTGCCCTCAAGGCTAGACAAGGACCCTAAACGAGCCAGGTGGGTCCCCTGGGCCCTGTTCAGCCAGGAGCAGCTGGTTCTTGCCTACGGGAACATGGGCCCCAGTGTTGCCAGTTCTACGGCAAGACATCTGGATTTCCATGTGAAATTCCCAGTTTGCAAATGCTGGCATTAATTCTGCCTTCAAAATGTTTCTAGAGACTGACCACTCTCCTCATCTCCACTATCACCGCCCAGGTTTGGGCCACCATCATCACCCGAGTTATTGCCACAGACTCCTAATGTACACCTAATTCTACCCTTGTGCCACCTCCTTCTCCCCCTCCCACCAATCTGTTCTTAACCTGGAAGCAAATTCTTAACCCTCAAACTTTTAAAACGTAAGTCCAATAATGGCACACCCGTGCTCTAAATCTTACAACGATTTCCCATTTCATTTAAAGGAAAAGCCAAGCTCCTCTCTATGGTGCTGGATGGGACCAACCCAGGTTACTGCCATGACCCTCCTCTGTCTTCCATTCCTTTCAATACCTCCATTCCAGCCTCCTCAAACTCAGCAGGCATGATCCCACTTCATGGCCTTTGCACGGGCTGTTCTCAGGGCCTGGAATACTCTTTCCCCTGATACTCACTCACTTGGCCAACACTCTCGCCTGTTTCAAGTCTTTACTCCAATGTCACTTTCTCATGGGAGCCTTCCTTATTTAATTTTGCAAACTGTCCCTACTCCAGCACCTCTGATCCCCTCCCCCTCTTTCCCCACTCTAATTTTTCTTTTCCACAGCCCATATCATCTTCTACCATACCATACACTTTCCTTATTTCATTATGTTTATTTTCTGCCCCCCTCAGCTAGAATGTACATTCTAGGAAAGTAGGAATCATCGTTTGTTTTGTTCACTGCTGTATCCCCAGCACCTAGAATAGTGTCTGGCACATAGTAGATGCTCAATAAATACTTGCTGAATGAATGAATGAATGAGTTCAATTAAAAAAAAAAATTCAGGGGGGCAAAAAAATCCAAAAGAAACAAAAATGAATAAATAAAACAAAAATACAAAAAAAGAAAATCTTGTAGGTTGGATTTGGCTGGTAGGCTGCCCATGTGTGATTCCTATAAGCTCCAGGTGAGTCTACGTAGATAAAATTAGACCATAAGATGCTTTCTGAGAAGTGCCCTGAGGGGAGAGTATGGGAAATCAGAGGAAGGTCAAGATGCTTGAAGGAGGAAAGAGAGGCCAGAGACAGCTTTCCAGCAGAAGTGATCCTCAGAGAACCGGCATGGGTTGCCAAGAGGGAAATAAAGGTGGGTAGAAGAGAAAAGGGGGGACTGCACGAGCAAATGTGTGGAGGCAGAACCATACATGGCATTTGTGTGGAATGGCCGCGCGTTCCATGTGCCAAGGGGACCCCAGGGTGAACACAGTAGAGATAACAGCTGAGGCCAGGCTGCAGAAGGCCTTGAAGGCCAGGACTGGAAGTTGGGCTTCTTTGGAGGACAGTGGGGAGCTAGGCAAGCTTTTGAGGAGGGGTAATAAGATCTGAGTTAGACTTTAGGAGGTGTGGTGGGGGACAGGCTTGACCCAGCTAGGAAGCTGCTACAACCATCCTAGCTCTGAGGGCTGACCACACTGTGTCCCAGATTGAGGGGTATACAAAGTGGGCGAGTACCTGCCGTTCCGGAAGAGAAAGGTCATGACCAGCGCATGAGGGGCCCGGATTTTGGCTCCATAGCTATAGAAACAGAAGAAAAGAGTTACTACAGCATCACTGTACTGCAGTTTTTTTTCTGGGTTCTCCCTTATGACCCCTTGTCCGCTCTCCCCATCCCTAATTCTAACATCACTTTGGGAGGGGAAATAATGCTGGCTTTCCAGGTAGATCTGGATTCAAATCCCAGCTCTGACACTTCCTGGTAGTGTGGCCCTGGACTTGTCATTTAACTTTTCTGAGCCTCAGTTATCATTTTGGTGAATGGAGACGATGTATGTAAAGGTCTTCGCCATCCCTACTCAACTGGCTTCACGGAGGTGCTCCTTCAACTCCATCCTGACATTCCCATTGTGGCCAGACTCATCTTTCAAAAACATAAATCTCATCACATCAGTCACAGCTAAAAAGCCTCCAACATCTTTCCACTACTCACAAAATGAAATCCAGGCTCCCCCCACAGCTTTGAAAGTGCCGCAGGACTTGGCCCTAGCTCACCTCTTCTGCACCAGCCACGCTGGCCTTCCTGGAGTTCCTCTGACACATCAGGTTCTTCTCTGCCTTCTGGCCTTTGTGCAGGCTGTTTCCCCTGCCTGGAGTGCTATCCCCTTACTCCTTACTCAGCCTCCTTTTCCTCAGCCTTCCAGTCTTTTCAGAGTTGAGCCCTCTGCAAAGGCTTCCTGACCCTCCAGCCTAGGTTGGAGCAATATTTTCATTGCCACAGATCTCCAAACTTCTCTGCAGCACTTCACACTCCCAATTTAATGACTCAATTACTCCTAATTATTTATTCTATTATAATTACCTTTCTTCCATTAGGCTGTGGGTTCTGTGAGGACAGGGAATGTGTCTGGCTTGTCCTCTGCAGAGTCCCCAGCAACCCACATGATAATAGTTGACATATAGAATGTGCTCAATAAATGATTGTTGACTGACTGATTCTGGAACAGCCCTTGATTACCCTTGAGGGAAGGTAATTTCTAGAAAGTTCCATATTCAGCTTGGTCCATCTTAGAGTTAACTAGTTCCCTACAACAGTCCAATAACATTATACCTTCCTTCTACCTGTTCAAGATATACCTCTTTCAGGGCCGGCCTGTGGCTCACTTGGGAGAGTGTGGTGCTGATAACACCAAGGCTATGGGTTCAGATCCCACATAGGGATGGCCGGTTAGAGTTAAGATCCCCTTACTGGTCATCTTTAAAAACACACACACACACACACACACACACACACACACACACACACACACACACACACACCCCTCTCTTTGCAACTACTATGAACAGGAGGACCTCAACTTTGTAAAAATGCATTAAAAAAAAAAAAAAAAGATTGAAGGCTAGACAGTTAGCTCACTTGGTTAAGTGTGGTGCTTGTAACACCAAGGTCATGGGTTTGGATCCCTGTACCAGCCAGCACCAAAAAGACCCAAAACAAACAAACAAACAAACAAAAAACAAAAAGCAAGATGGAAAGGAAATATGCCACAATGTTCCCTGAGATGGAAGAATATGGGAATTTATTTTTTTCTCCTTTTTTAAGTTTTCTGTACTTCCAAAATGGTCTACAATGATTAAGCACTGCTTTTAAAAGTATTAAAGATTTTAACTATTACATAATTGCCTCTTTTTAAGATTCAAACCTCTTCCTCCGACCCTTATTTCACCTCATTTGAGCATCTGGGGATTATGTGAACAAGACATGTTCACCTTCACTGGTTTTTTTCTGTTTGTTTGTTTGTTTTGTGGCTGGCCAGTACGGGGATCTGAACCCATGACCTTGGTGTTATAAGGACCTTTATTGTTTTAAATACATTCAAAGGAGTAGTAGAATGAAATGGTATTTAGCGTCAAAGCCCTGCCATATTTTGCTGTGTGAACCTGGATAACTCACTTAACCTCTCTGAGCCTCCCTTCTTCTATCAACAAAAGGTATTCTCCACTTCAGAGTTGCCTCTGACAGTTAAGGATGTAGTATATGTAAAAGTTCCTAGCTCAACCAATATTGTGTTTTTTCTTTTCCTATTCTTCTTTATTGGACACCCTCACCCCCATTCCCAAACAAGTTCTCCAGCTGCTTGACTTTGGTCTTCCCAGGCTACAAGTCCTAAAAGTCCTTGACAGCTTCCTTGAGACAATGGCAATAAGCCACATACTGTTGTCACCTGAATATATGTGAATGTTCACTGCAAATTTGTTTGAAAGAACAAAAAACTGAAATCTAGCCCATGTCCACCCACAGGGGGCTACTGGATAAGTAAATAATGGTTCCTTGCATTGGCCAGTTAGCTTAATGGGTCGGAGCATGGTGCTGATAACACCAAGATTCAGGTTCCATCCCTTACTGGCCAACTGCCAAAAATAATGGTTCCACCATTGAACAGAATGCTACGAAGCTACAAAAGAATGAGGTGGCTTCATGCACACCGATCTGGAGAGTCTGCAGGATTTATTAGAGCAAGCAGTGTGTACAGCATGGCAATAATTGTGTAAAATGAAGAAATTCTTCTATAAATGTAAAATTGTTTCAAAATAAAGATTTTAAAGGTGTGGGGGGAAAATATATGTATTTATTTGTATATGTACACAATATTTTGGGAGGAGGTCATAACAGACTGGACATGGGGGTTAACTCCAGGGAGGAGGACTAGGCGAAAGAGGGATGGGGTGTGCAGGACATTTTAGCATCTAACTTCTTATGCCTTTTCCGCATGTGCTACCTAATTTTTAAAAAATAAAATTAAAGAAATTTAAAATGTTATCGATCTAAAGCCAGTGTCATTGTTGCAGAGGCCATGCTGGATCGCTTGTCCTCTCCCATGCCTAGCAGTGGGCAGGGGGCCAGCACCCCCATCCCAGTCCCAGTAAGCTCTCTTCTCCAAGCATCCTCCAAAGCCACATCTCTTTCTCCTGAACTAAGAGGCCCACGCTGTCTCAGAGGGCCAGGGCTAACGGTTCCTTACTTATACCCACACACAAGTGAACAGTGCCCCCAACTCCCTACATCTGCCAAGCTCCTTCCCAACGTCTTCAAACTCAGATGGGGGCCGGTTACTCTCCTGTTTATGGGATTACCCCTGGAAAAAAAGGTATGCCCTGGATGAAAAAGGACTTAAAGGACATAATAACAGGTGCAGTGTGATGTCCTGGAGAATGCTGGTGGAAAAACTAGCTGTAGAGGACACTGCGGGACAACTGGAACCATTTGATTATTGAGTGGACGATAGTCAACATTATAAAATTATTATTAATTTAGGACCAGCCCGTGGCTCACTCAGGAGAGTGTGGTACTGATAACAACAAGGCCACGGGTTCAGATCCCATATAGGGATGACCAGTTAGCTCACTTGGGAGAGCGTGGTGCTGACAATACCAAGTCAAGGGTTACGATCCCCTTACTGGTCATCTTAAAAAAAAAAATTATTATTAAATTATTAAATGCAGTCATGATAACTTAGTCATATAGAAAAATGCTCTTTGATGCACAACGAAATATTTAGGGGTGGAATATCAAACTGAGTTAGGTTTTACACTGAAATATTTAGGGGTGTGCTATGCTTTCAATATTTGTCCCCTCCAAAGCCCCTGCAGGAACTTTCATCTGAAAGGTGGGGTCTTAAAGAGATGATTGGATCATGAGGACTATGTCCTCATGAATGGATTAAATCATTCATGGATTAGTGGGTTAATGGTTTAACTGGTTATCAGTGAGGAGACTGGTGGCTTTATAAGGAGAACAAGTGAGCATGTAAAGCATGCCCTTGCCACTCTCGTCATGTGACACATTGCATTGCCATGGGATTCTGTAGAGTGCCCACCAAGAAGGCCTCACCAGATGTGCTCCCTGGACCTTGGACTTCCCAGCCTTCAAAACTGTAAGAAATAAATTCTATTTCTTTATATCTTATCCATTTTTAGGTATTCTGTTACAAGCAACAGAAAACAGACTAATATAGAGTGGAACATCAAAGCAAGTTAAATTTTACAAAGTCCAAACATCTCGGTCATACAAGTAGGCCTCCCTAAATGGATGGCCTCTCTTCACAAACAGCATATTCTTTTCCACCTCCAGGCCTTGTTCAGGCCATTCCCTCTGCCTGTGATGCTCTTCTCTCCCTGGAAAATTCCAATTCAGCCTTCAAAATGTCACTATCGGGCCGGCCCGTGGCTCACTCGGTAGAGTGCAGTGCTGATAACACTAAGGCCACGGGTTCGGATCCCATATAGGGATGGCCGGTTAGCTCACTTGGGAGAGTGTGGTGCTGACAACACCAAGTCAAGGGTTAAGATCCCCTTACCTGTCATCTTTTTTAAAAAAACAAACAAACAAACAAACAAAATGTCACTATCCCCTCCTCTGTAAAGCATTCCTGATCACCTGGTACTGCCATGGGAGTTCAATGGTCAGTCTTCCCCCCTGGACTGGCAATCCTTACTGATGGGCACAGTATCTTAGGGCTGGCCCCATGGCGCACTCGGGAGAGTGCCACGCTTGGGAGCGCAGTGGCACTCCCACCGCGGGTTCGGATCTTATATAGGGATGGCCGGTGCGCTCACTGGCTGAGCATGGTGCAGGAGACACCAAACCAAGGGTTGCGATCCCCTTACCGGTCACAAAAAAGACAAAAAAAAAGAACTAACCAGTAATGGGAACACTGCCTCAGAGCAGCCTGTATGGATGAGTTTGTTTCTACTTCACAGAGAAGGAAACTGAGGCCAGAAGAGATGAAGGGTTATTCACTTTTAAAATGAACTGGGATTAGACCTCAGAAAGTGCCTTCCCTGGCTGGGAATTTACCCTGAGGACACAGAGAAAGCTGGAGTGGGGGCAGAGGTGCAAAAGTCTCATTAGGCAATGCCTGCTGGCACTGGGGCCTGTGTGACTCCTATTCACTCCTGCTTAGCCCTGTGAATATCTCAGCAAAAGGGCCACTGATGCTATCTCAGGGTCCACCCCCAGATCACAACAAGGAATGGCTGATATGATCAGGCCAGACCCAGTGGAAATAAGCTTCTACAACTCTGAGTGCCCACGGAAGCCAAGAGCTGCCATCTGGTCAGGCATCCCTGGGTTTGAACCCTGACCAAGTGAAGTGACCATGAGTTTACTTCTCTGAGTCACAGTCTTCTTTTCTGGAAAGTGGAGACAATGGCAATTCCTACCTTGCACATTTATTCCTTCATTCAATAAATATTTGAGAGCTATAATACACCGGGTGCTAGGAATATACCAAGGAACAAGGTAGATAAATTTCTGTCCCCATGAATCTCTCTTTCTAGTGAGAAAGATGGGTGAAAACAAGATACATAAGTGAACTACTTAGTGTCATATGGTGACAAGTACTACAGAGAAAATAAAGTAGGGAAGGAGGTGGGGAGTTCGGGGATGGTCTCAGTTATGAGTAGGTTACACTTTGACAGAGGCCTGAAATAGGTGAGGGAGTGAGCTGGGCAGACCTCATGTGAACATAACCATAGTAACAACAGCCAACAGTTTTCTATATATATATGCCAGGTGCTGCACTAAGCATTTCACACATATTGACTCAGTTCTCTGATAGTATAAGTACTATGATCATGCCCATTTTATAGAAACTGAGGCTTAGAGAGGCTAAATGACTTCGACAAGATCACACAGTTAGGAGACACCAGGATTCAAACCGAGGCAGTCCCCATCCTCACCACCATGCCATGCTGCCACTAGGATGCCAGCTCCAGGGGGACACAGACCTTTGTATGGTTTGTTCTCTGTTTTGTCCCAGTTCTGGAACAGTAGGCCCTCAATAAATGGTGGCCGTTATGCATGAAGTTTAAGGAGACCCAGCTTATCCTACAGGCACCAGCCAGGCGAGATGACCCCAAGACCTCCTCTCCTGCAGGTACGATGGTCAGAGTGAGACCAATTTGCCCGGCAAATATTTGCAGTTTCTTTTACATTCATTGTCACACCCCAGGAGTCCCCTGTGCCAAATGGAGATTTGGTGCTGGAATCATACAGATGAGGAGTGCAAAGGCGGATGAGAGCCCACGGGCAGCTTAATGGGGGAAGCAAAGGCAGGAGGCGTCTGTCTGCCTGCTAGAGGCCAGAATCCAGTTTCCCATTGTGCAGATGGGGCAGTGAGGCCAGGTAGGCCAAGGTGAGATGGACCCAAATGAGGGGATGCAGGGGCTGGCATGGCAGGCGCTCAAGGCAAAAGAGAAGTTGCAAAACAAGGAGGAGCCAGAAACAGTGCAGTGGGAGCCCCGGCTCTAAGCTGGGAAGGCGCTAGGAACCGAAAATCCAGCTCCCACTGCACAGATGGTGGACACCGAGAACGAGAGACACACGAGGGCTGCGCGGGGACACATAGCACGGCGGCGCCGGGCCTCGAACCCGCGCCTCCGACCCCAGCCCGGCCCTCAGCCCGTCCCGACGGCACTACTCACACTGCCCCGTTCCGGAAGCCTTTAAGCACGGCCAACGCTGCGTGGTAGCGGCGCTTGCGCAGCAGTGCGTTGACGGCCAGGAGCAGAGCTCGCAGCTGCGGCGGGGCGGCCATAGCCTGGGCAGCGCGCGGGGCGGGGGGACAGAGCCTGACTCGCACTGAGAGCCCGGGGTCTCGGCAGCACAGCCCACAGCGCCCAGTCAGCGCCGTCCGTCGTTGCGTACATAGGTTGTATCTTCTGTCACTCATACAGGGAGCACCAATCACAGAGCGCAGTCGCCTCACTAGGAGAATGGGATGCTCGCACTATTCAGAGTAGCTGTCTGATTGGAAGAGAAAGAAGAGCTGTAACCAATCACAGTGGGCCCCGCCCGACTCGGCCTCCTGAAGGTCAAGCACCTGTATTTGTCCAATCAGGAGGCATTTTCCTTTGGGGCGTGTTCGGTTCAGCCGTGGGCTTGGAAGGAGGTGTGTCACCTGTGGGTTTGCAAGAAGTTTTCTTGGAAGAGGAGCCTTCCTCCTTAGAGTTAGGGTAGTGACACCGAAAAGAACTGGGCCTCATCTTTACACGTAACAATTCTGACTAGGTAATTGTTGTCATAGCGATCTTCTCAGAGGGTAAATCACATGGCAGCCTCAATGGCTTCCATTTATTACATTCCCCAAGACCCGCAAAAGATCGTGCCCCTGCCTCCCTGTCTAACCCCACGTCCCACCACTTTTTACCTCACTCCTCTCCTGCCGGAGTAGCTTCCTTTCTGTTCCTTGAGCAGGCCTGGAACCCCCCTGCCTCCGGGCCTTTGCACTCCTTATTGCCCTGTCTGATACACATCACTCCCAGATCTTCCCATGGCTGCTTTTTCTCAACCTTCAGGTTTCACTTCAAATGCCACCTCATTAGAGGCCTTCCTAGGTATCCCATCTAGACCAGCACTGCCCACTGGAATCCATTACCCTGTGTTTTGTTGTTGGTTTTTTTTCTTCAGAGAACTCTCCACACGTTGAAATTATTTGTTTGCTACGTGTTCATTGACCATTGCCTCTACCAGACTGTAAGTTCCATGAGTGCAGAAACCTTGTTTGTCTTGTTTTCGGCTGTAACCCCAGCACTTGGCTCATGGTGGGTGCCCGACACATACACAGTTTTGGGTGGTCATCTTGAGAGTTACCCACTACGACTCCTTTTTGATTAAGAGCTACCGCCTTCATTCCTTTCTCTCCCTAATCAGTCTTTCTCCTTTCCTCGCCTTCGTACTGCAATGCTGATTGGGCAAGGAAACCATTTTTTAATAGCAGCTGGGGACTCCCAATTAGTCCCAACCAGTTTTGGCCAGCTTGGAGAGTTTACACACTAGTCTCAATTTTGCTTGAAATTTCACCATTTCACCTCTTGATGACACAAGTCCAACCCCCTTCTTCTTCTTTTTTTTTTTTTTTAGTGTTTTAGTTTTATTTCTTTTATTTTACTATTTTCTTTTTTCTTTTTTTAACTTCTTTCCTCCATTTTATTTATTATTTATTAATTCTTTTAGGAAGCTCTCCCTTCATTTTAATGCTTATATCTCCACATCTTCCAGAGCATTTATGGGTGACATCACTGTGTGGTGTTGTCATTGGATAACAGCTATATGTCGAGTAGTGGCTGTGACTTGTGAGAGCGTCCCCTGGTACTTGGGCCATGTGGTATTTACCTGTGATATTATTGCCTGGGTGAATGTGAGAAAATGATGTAAGAAATCGATGAAAGAAGGAATTGTTCTGGGCCTGTTTTATCACTGAAACTGGATTTTGGGGGGTTTTTCTTCTGTTAAGATGGAATCATTTTCTTTACTTATTTATTTTTATTTAAATTTTTATTTCTCTCAGGGGCTAGCCAGTTAGCTCAGTTGGTTTGAGTGCCACCTTGTAGCACCAAGGTCAAGGGTTCGGATCCCTGTACCGGCCAGCCACCAAAAAATATATATATATATATTTATTTATTTTTGTTTCAGTTGCCTATAGTGGTAGCCAATTGTGGTGCTAGACTAATGTCGGAATCCTGCCGATGTCGCCAATTGTAAAGCTACTTAATCTTGTTCGTGATGCCAATTGTAAAGCTAGGGCTGGGTCTGGAGCTCACACACCCCTCGAGCCTGTTGTCCAGACTGGATCACAAACCCTTCACATGCGAGGCTGGGTCACCAGACCCCTCACACACAGGTCTATGAGCTAGGTAACCGGCAAACAGGTCCTTGGAAGCCATAGGTTGGAAAGCATGGCTGTGTGCATGGCAGCTGCCTGAGGCAGTAGTCAGCCAGCGTGCTTCACAAACTCTGAAGAACACCAGAATAGCAACAAAACTAAAAAGATACATTGGCGTGCGTGCACACTAACTCCACACACACACACACACACAATTCGCTTACGAAGGATGTGCTGAACCACACCCAACTGGCCCTAAGCCAAGGGTCCTCACCAAACCATTCTATTTTCCTAACACCAGTGATGAGCTAGTTTGTTCAGTTATCTTCCTTCTGAAAATAGTAAGTATGTTAGATAATAAAAATATCCTCTTAAAAAAACTGAAATGCTTAAAATTGTGAGGAATGCCCAGGCCAGTTATTGCGTGAAAACCAGTAACCAGATAGTTAAAAGGAGGATTGGAATATTGCAGCACCAAAGCCACTTATGACATGAGGGCATCTGCCAATGCTGGACCTGTGAGTTTCAGTTCATCAACCACACAGGGCAAGAAAGACAGAAGTGAAAGTCCAGGGCCTGCCCCAGGTGGGGAGTCTTACGATAAAATCTCTTCACATTAAGCTGAGACCCCAAAGGGTTTCACCCTCAAGTCTAATGTGATATGAACCTGCTGCACAACCCACACCTCTGTCCCCAAAGAACGACAGAGAAAGATGCTTTGGTGCTGAGCAGAACAGTTGAAGGAAAGGGAAAGGAAACATTCTTGAAAACTCTTCCTTAGGAAGTTGTGACTCTTGATGAGTTCTTTTGTACCCTGGGGAGTAGAGCTTGGTAAATCAAGATATCTGAAGCTATGAACTGGGAACCTGGTTTGAGGTGATAACTGACTGGAAGTACCCCCAAACCCTTGGCAAAAAGCAAATACAATGCCTCTCTGGGGAAGGGCACATCCATCTTTGGCTTCAGGAAACCACCACAAATAATTTTTCAAGGGTGATGACCGGCACATAGAGATAACCAGGCCCCCAAGACAAGAAGAAGAAGAATGAACAGATCAACACAGATTTCAGGTATTGTAAGTCACAGGTGTAGGTTATTTTTTTTTAAATTGTGCACACAAAATTTAAAGCTAGAAAATAGCTATAGGGAACAGAAAACTAGAAAACTATTTTTTTTTTTCCTTTTGTCTTTTTTTGTGACCGGCAACGGATCGCAACCCTCAGTGTCACGCCCGTACCGGACCGGGACTGCAACGGGATCGCAACCCTCGGTGTTGCTCCCGCACCTCGCTCAGCCAGTGAGCGGCCGGTCTGTATGTGGGATCCAAACCCTTGGCGGGAGCGCAGCCATGCTCCCAAGCAGCGCACTGTAGCAGTGCGCCACCGGGCCGGCCCTAAGCTATTTTTTTAAATTGTGCACACAAAATTTAAAGCTAGAAAATAGCTATAGGGAACAGAAAACTAGAAAACTATTTTTTTTTTTCCTTTTGTCTTTTTTTGTGACCGGCAACGGATCGCAACCCTCAGTGTCACGCCCGTACCGGACCGGGACTGCAACGGGATCGCAACCCTCGGTGTTGCTCCCGCACCTCGCTCAGCCAGTGAGCGGCCAGTCTGTATGTGGGATCCGAACCCTCGGTGGGAGGGCCCTGCCGCGCTCCCAAGCGGCGCACTGTAGCAGTGCACCTAGAAAACTATTTTTTTAATGGTAATTTTGAAAAAAAAAAAACCCATAAAATGGCAAATTTGAAAAGATACCAAAGAGAACATGTAGAAATATCACCTGCTACACCCATGGAGAATCAGTCACTAAGCCCTGACCCCTGGCCAGGCATCAGGAGCGGATGTTTGGAAAGGATTTGGTTCCTCAAGTTCTTCGTAGGTCCTATCTTTTGCTAAGCCCTTTTTCACAGAGATGAATAAGCTTCTGCCCTTAAGAAGCCTCCCAGGGTGTTAGGGATAAAGAGTTGCTATAATGGAAACACTTCTTGCCTGGTGACCCTTTTTAACTTTGTGTAACTCTGAGTTCCTCAGGGCTGGGCCTGTTGCTTCACCTTTACCCAGAAAAATAAAATTTCTTCAACAAGCACCTATGGAGTACTTACCATGTGCCAGGGATTGCTTCCTCAGTGCTTTATTAACCATTTCATTCTCATAGCAACCCTGTAAGGTAGATACTGTAACCATGTCCTTTTAACTTATGGGAAACTGAGGCACAGAGAAGCAAAGTAACATGCCCAAGATGACGGAGCTAATAAGAGAGAGAGCCAGGGGCTGGGCGGTTAGCTCAGTTGGTTAGAGTACAACCTTGTAAAACCAAGGCCAAGGGTTCAGTTCCTCATACCGGCCAGCCGCCAAAAAAAAAAAAAAAGGAGCTAGAGCCAGGATTTGAATCCAGGCCCCCTGGCTTCAGAGTCCCTGATCTTGTTACCAAACCCAAGTCTGGCTGCCTGCCCCAAACAAAACCAAATGACGTAAAGTCAAATTGTTGGTCGAATAGGAAGTCAGCTTTATTCAGAAATACCAGTGACCTGAGGAGAGACATTAGGCTGACCTATGTCCCTGGTAAACCTGAAGGAGATTGCCAGACTAAAGCCATTTCAAAGACTCAGATTTATTTACTTAGGGTTTTTTTTTTAAGGGGGGGGGGTGAGGAAATGAAAAGCAGGAGGGAGGGGGATGTGTAAGGGGCCAGGTGCAAATTCACATCAAGGCTCCATCTGTTCTCATCCTTGATGTTGTCTTAGGGTCCTGCAAAATTTTGATTTGCTTTGGGGTGGAATCAGCATAGCTTTGTTGATGTCTTCCTTGGTTCCCCAGGATCTTGGTGTCTCATGGCAAGTTTGCAGCTTCAGGCTAGAAGACAACTTTACATTTATGTAAATAATGTCATCTTGCTCTGTAAACAAGGTTCAAAATATCAAATAACCATGGGAAAAGATGGAACTGAGAGAAATGCATGCTAAGAAAAAAAAATTTTTTTTTTCTAAAGCCCATGTAGTTTTAGGTCCCAACACGGCTACAGTCCTGCTCACTCCAACAATCTCCATCACTGTGTTAGTTTCCTAGGTCTGCCACAACAAAATACTGCAGACTGGATGATTTAGACAACAAAAATGTATCTTCTTACAGTTCTGGAAGCTAGAAGTCCAAGACCAAGCTGTCGGCACATTTGGTGTCTCCTGAAGCCTCTCCTTGTCTTGCAGATGGTCACCCCATCTACGTGTGTGTCCTAATCTCATTTTCTTATAAGGACACCAGCCATATTGGATTAGGGCCCACTTATATGATCTCATTTAACCCTAATTTAACCTCTTTAAAGGCCCTAACTCCAAATATAGTCACGTTCTGAGGTACTGGAGGCTAGGATGTCAACATATGAATTCTGGGGCAGACACAGTTCAGTTCATAACAACCACCATGCTTTGATGCCTCCTACCAATACCAATAAACCTAACAAGATGTCAGGATCCAGCGTTGCTTTGTGTGTCCTTACTTTCTGTCCCTTGCAGTTGAGAGTCTGGTTTATTTATTTATTTATTTGGAGGCTGACTGGTATGGGGAGGCAGCCCTGTGACCTCAGTGTTGTGACACCACACTCTAACTAAGTGAGCTAACCAGCCAGCCTCTTTGGAGTCTGGTTTAAGCTACTCATGATTCTCCCCTCCTCATAGAGATGATAACTTTACTGGGGTGGCTGGAGTACTCCTTGTGGGAGCAGAACACTGGAAATTTCCCAACCTCCCTCTTCCCTGCTTGGCTCCAGGCCTGCAATTACGACATTACTTGCCCCAGGAGTCTCTAAGCTGTGATTGGATTCTGTTCAATGCCAACCAGGAGACTCTGAGGAATTGGGACATGGGACTGATAAGATTTTGGTGGAGGAAGACATGGCAGTAAAAAGTGGAAAGTTTGTAGCAGGCGGCAGCCTGACTGGGGAGCCTGGCAGCAGTGAGGGCTCTCTATTGAGGGGTGGAGCAAAAGACCTGAGAGAGTCAGAGAATATCACATGATGGAGTGGTACCAGGTACTGTGATAAACAAGAAGGGCAAGGGAGGAATGGATTCATCCTGGGAGATCAGGGAAAGCTTCTCAGAGGAAAAAGACAAGTTCCTATTGTTCTGATGAGGGTAGGAAAACATTTCAGGAAGAGAGAATAGCACGGACAAAAGGGTCTTGCCAGTATTTGCAATGGAGGAGGAGATGCTCCTGCTATGCTGATTCAGAAGCTGTAGACAGCGGGTATATCTCAGTGGTAGAGCATTTGACTGCAGAAGATGTAGACAACCTCTGTTAAGGAGACAACCCTATGTGTCCTGCTGTAATGAGTGTGACTACATTGGGTCAAGTTATACTCAAAATAAGCTATTTTATTATTTCCTACTTTAACTTTTTAAAAACAAGATAAAAACGATCAAGTCCCTAAACCTTTTGAAATTACAAATACATTTTTTCTTCTGCTTTAGAAAAAAAAGAAAAAGATAAAAATCTACTATGTGCATATATATGTTTGGATGTATGGAAATACATGGAAAACCGCCAGGGCTTGTATTGCCTTGTGCTGGTGGAATCTTTTACTATCCAGTGCCTCCCATCACCCTCAGAATAAAACCTAAACCCTCACTGTGGCCCTGTCCATCTCTCCCTCCTCTTTCCCCTCTACCCATACCTCACTTATTACCCACAGCAGCCCCTTTACCGTTCTTGGCCTCCTTTCATTTTGGCTTCCTTTCATTTTGGCCTCAGGGTCTTTGCAATTGTTCCCGCTGCCTTTTTGTTTCCTTTTCATGTAGCTGACTCCATCTCATTCTTCAGGTTCACCTCCTTAGAGAGCACCTCGGTGGGCTGGCATGTTAGCTCAGTTGGTTAGGGTGCAACTTTACAACACCAAAGTCAAGGGTCTGGATCCCCATACTGGCCAGCTGCCGAAAAAGTAACAACAAAGAGAGGCGCTTCCTGGCCACCCTATCTAAAGTAGCTTCTCCTCCTCCCAGGAAAAAATATTTAAAGTCATGGGATATGTCTCTCTTTTTCTTGTTACAGCCCTTCTCACCTGCTCAACTATGACTCCACGAAGGCAAGGATTTTTGTCTTTTTGTTCATAGCTGTGTCCCTAGCATCTATAACTGTCTGGCACACATGAGTACTCAACAAATATTTTTATTTATTTTTTTTAAAAAGATGACCGGTAAGGGGATGTCAACCCTTGGCTTGGTGTTGTCAGCACCACGCTCAGCCAGTGAGCGAACCGGCCATCCCTATATAGGATCCGAACCCGTGGCCTTGGTGTTATCAGCACCGCACTCTACCGAGTGAGCCACGGGCCGGCCCCACTCAACAAATATTTTTAAATTAATTAAATGAATGTGATTGGCCAGCCACCAAAAAAACAAAACAAAACAAAAAAAGCAAGGAAAAAATATCAAGGCCCAGGGTTCGATATCGGCCAGCCACCAAAAACAAAGAACAAACAAAAGAAAAAAAGAAGGAAAGATATTTAAGGGCTGGCTGGCTGGCTCAGTTGGGAGAGCATGGTGCTGCTAATGCCAAGGTCAAGGGTTCGGATCCCCATACTGGCCAGCTACCAAAAAAGTAAATAAAAAAGAATGTGAAGGTATGAATATAGTACTTGAATAATAATAAAGAGAATAGTTATACCGAGAAACTCCTGCAGGGTGGCGATGATGTCAATCTGAGGCTATTAGATCAGTGGGGATGTTAAAGACAGGGAGGAGGGAACCCTGGCCTCACTCCTGCCAGAGAGGCAAGTGTAAGGGGAGTTTAGGCTTAGGGTGGGCCTTGGGTCTCCAGAATTGCCAGGAATGGGGGTGGGGTGTGGAGTCTCGGAGAAGAGTGGGTTTTCTGTGTGGGACATTTCTCAGGGCTTGAAGTGCAATGGGGGATGGGAAGGGAAATGGCTAGTGGTGAGGGGCTCTGGGGTGGTGTTCAGGGCAGGATAGGGAGTTCACTGATAGAAACGGACCTTGAGGGTGTGTTCAGGCGTAGGGTCTGTGAGGCAACTTATCAGGAAGAGTGACTGGCAGTGTTCCACGAGGGGAAAGGAGCTTTGAACAAATATTTTTTAATTCTAGGAGTTATAATTTAGTGAATATAAGAAAATGAAAATTGTGATTTTTGTCGTTTATTGCTTAGGCTGAAGCTACAATAGGGATTTAACTAAAAACAATGAGAAAGTTTGGAGTCAAATCAACAGTAGTCCAGTTGTATGGGAATATGGCCATGATCACGGGCAAGATCTACGATCAATGGCACCCCCGGGTTCCCCTCCCCACCATAAATCCCCTCATCTCTTCCCTGTTGCCCACGGGTACTTTGAAACCATTATCACACATCGTAATTAAACAATTTTTAAGATGAAATGTCTGTCTCCCCCCCCGGCCCCCCGCATGAAGATGAGAGCGGGGTCTGCGTGTGATGAGGGGTGGGGGGGATCAGGATGAGGGACAAGAGGATCCCTATGAGCCTGGGCTATTGGGGGATTATGTGACAGAAATGGGGTCCCAGACAGGCAGGGATGGGAGATCTGTGTGAAGAGGAAATGGAGGTCCCCAAAACGTGGAAATGGGGCATTAAATAGCCATTGGGGATCTCTGAAAGATGGGAATCACGTAAGAGACAAGTGGTTCCCAATCGGCAGAGATAAGGGTCGCTATGGGAGGGGGAATAGAAAGTCTATGACAAGGGATGGGAATCTGTATTGCAGTTGCTAGAGGGCGGGGGGGCCTTGTGACAGAGCTGGGTGGTCCGAGTGAGATGGGAATGAGGTGTCGCAAAGTTGGGGTATACTGTGTGCGATGGGAATTGGGTCCACGTTGCGGAGCTGGGGTCTCACATGCAGTGGGATGTGGGTTCAGGTCGGATGAGGCGGGGATGGGGGGGTCCATGTGCGCCCGTGATGGGCCATCGAGGCGGGGTCGGGGGTGCGCAGGGATGCTGGGGGTCCCGCGAGCCAAGGCTGGGTTTCCGGGGCTGGGGGCTCGGCGGCGGCTCCCGGGCGCCCCCTGGTGGCCCCGGCCC
>NW_007726497.1:312209-345484 GCF_000696425.1 Galeopterus variegatus | reverse complement strand
GGGAACAGCCGCGGGAGCCGAGGACCGGCGGTGGGGGGGGCACCGGGACCGGAACAGCCGGGGAGAGCTAGTCCAGCGGGGAGGGGGTCTCGGGGCCGGAACAGCTCCAGCCTGGAGGGCCTCGGCGGCGCGGGAGGGGTGCCCCGGAGGGAACAGCCCGGGAAGGTGCGGACGGGCCCTTCCGGGAGCCGCCGTGGCTAGCCAGGCGACTTGGCGGGACGCGGGGGACCGGAGGGCTGCACGGAGGGGACGGAGGGCGTAGGCGGCCGGAGCACCTAAGCTAGGCGCCTTGACCGCAAAGAACTTCTATTGAGCGAACTGTGTGCCTCGTGCTGTGATGTACTCTCTTAAATTCAGACCACGACAGAAGAGGAGACACCTGGGTGCAAGCCCGAGACTCAGGGCTCACAGATCCAAACCAGCAAACACTTCGGCTCCTGCTGTGTGCAGCATGCTGGAGTGCAGAGTTTTACAAGCTCAGACCACAAAATGATGGGTGCCGACGGTGTGCCTCGCCGGGTCGCGGTGCTCCCAGACCCAAGCCAGCAAACACTAGGAGCGAACACTTACTGTCCTGTGCTCTGCAAGCTCCTGGGATGGGAGTAGTCCTCGGGCTCAGAGAATTGTGGGCTGTGGAGACAGCAAACATTGAGCGCCTCCGTGTGCACCTGCTGGGTGTCAGGGAGGAAGGACAGCCTTAGCGACTCAGGGACATGGCACAGACTCAGGGACATGGCACAGAGTAGACGCTGGGGGACATACAGACCCAAGAAAAAAAAATTTTTTAAAAGATGACCGGTAAGGGGATCTTAACCCTTGACTTGGTGTTGTCAGCACCACACTCTCCGAGTGAGCTAACCGGCCATCCCTATATAGGGATCCGAACACGTGGCCTTGGTGGTATCAGCACCACACTCTCCCAAGTGAGCCACGGGCCGGGCCTCCAAGAATGTTCTTGGAGGGGCATCATGAGATGAGTAACATATAGAGTGCAAATGAAATGGGCTGGACTGGCGCTGTGGGGTTGAGGCTTTGAGTCCTGCAACTACCCAGGAGGTGGCAGACACTTCCTTTCAGAGTTCTCACCCTAAATGGAGGTAATCCTCCCCCATGTAGAGGGGTTCAGTTTCAGGAGTGCTCATTGAGCCAGACAGTCCCTGCCCCATGGTTTGGTCAGGGAGAGGGAGAAAAATTATAGAACAAGCAATTATAGAAACGTTGACCTCAAAAGAAACTGACAGCCTTATAACACCAAGGTTACGGGTTCAGATTCCCTGTACTGGCCAGCAGCGAAAAAAATAAAAAGAAACTGAGACCAAATACATATAGCAAGGACTTATTGAGCGGATATGACGATTGCAACCACGGAGACACATAGAGCAGGTAGCCCTGAAATGTGTTCCGAAGAGGGCCAGCAGAGCTTAACATTTTATAATAATAAGAAGGGAGAAGGGTCAAAAGAGAGAGAAAGACAGCCCTGCCTAATTGCTTCATCAGGCTTTCTATTGGTAATATGTGACATATAGATTTGGGGCTGTTCCTAGGTTATGTACTACATGCAGGGATCTAGGGTAAAGGTAATAAGTACTCTAGGTTATTTTATGGCTTTCTGCCACCATATGGCTGCTTCTAAGTAAAATGGTCTTATGAGAATGTGTTCCAGGATGGGTGGATGTGGTTACTGACTTATCCCAGATCTCCCAAGGCACTGTAATTTAGCTAACCTGGTCAGAGCAGATTCTTTTGGTTATCAAGGATATAGAATTATAGAAAAGGTAAATGGTAAAAGAAGATAACTTCAGTTGGCGTTCCATGCTGTTAAGAAAATAATCAGGAGGTGATGGGTATGGAGGACCAGGGTCAGTGCTGGTTCCCTCTGGGAGGACAGTTGGATGGGGTGAGGCTTACTTTCTCTTTAGGCTGTGTAGACTTCTTCATTGTTCGAATTTTCCCTACAAGAATGTATTCACGTATTGAGTAATAAAGAAATGGAAATGGAAAGATAGGGCTGGCCAGTTAGCTTGGTTGGTTAGAGCACAGTGTTATAACACCAAAGTCAAGGGTTCGGATCCCTGTACTGGCCAGCCATCCAAAAAAAAAGGAAATGAAAAGGGATATCAGTTCCTAGGACAGTTTGATGTGTGCTGGGTGAGGTAAGGGCAGCAGGACTGTGCAGATACACAGATAACCAGAGAAGAGGGGACATCAGAGTGACCCAGGCAGTGGCAGGTACATTTGCAGAGCCCTGGGGAGGGAGGGATAGGTCTGGCAGGACTCGGTGTGAGTGAGCTGGTGAAGCTTCTGAAGTTTATCTTGGGATCAGTGTGGAGCTACGTAAAGGTTTCCAGTAGGGGAGCAGCACAATCTGTTGTCTGTATTATAAAGTTCACCCTGGATGCTTCGGGAGCAGATTGCAGGGGGTCAGAGTGGCAGCGGGAGGTTGAGTGAAGAGGCTGCCAAGGTTGTCTAGCTGAGAACTGGTGGCCTGAGCCAGGGGGACAGCAGTGGGGATGGAAAGAAAGTGGATTTGAGACATATTTGGGAAGCAGAATAAGATAGATTTGCAGAAGGACTGGAAATGGGGGTGGGAGGGCTTGTAGGTTGAGGGATGAATCAATGGTTGTCCCAGGGGCTGTGGCTGGGTGGACGGTCGTACCTTGTTCTTAGTGATGAGTATTACTGGCAGAGGAACAAATTTAGAGGTGGGGGATAACACATGTAATTTTTGGTTTTTTTGGTGGCTGGCCAGTATGGGGATCTGAATCCGTGACCTTGGCATTATAAGGCTGTGCTCTAACTAACCGAGCTAACCAGCCAGCCCTCGACACATTTGATTTGAGTTATTTTAGACAGGCTGTATTTTTTTTTTTTTTTTGTCTTTTTTCCGTGTCCGGCAACGGATTGCAACCCTCAGTGTCGCCCCCGTACTGGACCGGGACCGGCAACGGGATCGCAACCCTCGGTGTTGCCCCAGTGAGCGGGAACCGGTCTGTATGTGGGATCCGAACCCTCGGCGGGAGCGCTGCCGCGCTTCCCAAGCGGCGCACTAGCGCAGTGCGCCACCGGGCCGGCCCCTAGACAGGCTGTATTTTTAAATTTTAATTTAATTTTATTTGCCAACCACTTAATTGAGAGTCTGCATTTTTTAAAAATAAACTTTATATTTGGAAATTTTTTTCTGTAGATTTGCATGTAGTTGTAAGAAATTATAAAAAGTGGTCCCATGTATCCTTTGCCCAGTTGCCCCAGTGGTAACATTTTGCATAACTATAGAATATCACTATACCAGTCAACACACAGAAAAACAGTTCCATCAATACAAGGTGTTGCCCTTTTATAGCCACACCCCGAATCCCTCCCCTTCTGCCACCATCCCTGACGCCAGGCAACCAGTGATCTGTTCTCCATTTCTAAAATTTTATCATTTCAAGAGTGTTATGTAAATGGAGTCATACAGTGTGTAACCTTTGAGATGGGATTTTTTTACCCATTATAAGTCCCTGGAGATTCATCCAAGTTGTTGTATATATCAATAGTTTGTTCCCTTTTATTGCTGAGTTGTATCCCTGGTATGGATACTTCACAGTTTAACCATTCACCCACTGAAAGATATCTGAACCATTTCTAGTTTTTTACTATTATAAATAAAAGTTGTATGAAGGGCTGGCCAGTTAGCTCAGTTGGTTAGAACACAGTGTTAGAACACTAAAGTCAAGGATTTGGATACAGCTGCAAAAAAAAAAAAAATCCTATGAACATTCATGTACAGATTTGCACTCAAATGCTAAAATGCAGTTTTGCATAAAATGGTAGAAGATTTATTGAAGCTTGTTCAGGGGAGCATGCACCCCAGATATTGGAGGGAACTAGCCTGGGAGTGAATGAGACTGCCCAGGGAGTGTAAGAGGGAGAGGAGAGAGAGTCCAGACAGAAGAGACCCCTCAAAATCAAAGCATTTGGGAGTGGATAGGAGAGGAAGAGTAAAGGAGGCCCTGGAGAGGTGGGAGAAGACCCAGGAAGGGTGGCATCCTGGAGCCCAGAAGGGAGTGTTTCAGAGTGTCAGATGTTGCCAGATGGTCTTTGGTGGAATGGTAGGGGCTTAAACCCTACCAGAGTGTGTAGAGGAGGATCATGGGTGAACAGAGAAGATAGAGGGTGTAGATGACCCTCCTTGGATGCTTGATGTTGAAGGGAGTAGAGGTGGGAACAGGAAAGCAAGAACGCCCAAGTGCAAACATTTGTGGGCTTGGGAGGTGTGAATGAGGAAGACTGGGTAACATGGTTTCCAGAGGTGCTGGCTGGGTCACTTAGGACTATAGTCAGCTGTGTGTGAGAGAGGAGCCCAACCTAGCAGTGGCTTAACCAGGCAGGAAGGTTATTTCTTTCACATGAAAGTCCAGAGGAAGCCAGTCTAGGGATATGAGGGTGGCGTGTACTACAAGATTCACAGAGGCCCAGGATCTTTCTAGCTTTCTGTCCTGCAATCCCTAGGGTTTGTCCTCATGGTCCGGAATGGTGGGTAGAGTTCCCACCACCACATTCTTGTTCTAGGAAGCAGAATGGAGGATGGGACAAAGGTCTCATACCAAGCAGCTTTTAAGAAAACTTCCCAGGGCTGTCCAGTTAGCTCACTCAGAGCGTAGTGCTGATAATACCAAGGTCAAGGATTTGGATCCCCTTACTGGCCAGCTGCCAAAAAAGAGAAGAAAACTTCCCCGAAGCTGCCATGAAAAACCTTTACTTTCATCCCTTTGGCCAGAATGTAATCATTCCCTAGCTGCAAGAGAGGCTGGTAAATACAGTCTTTGCTCTGGGACCATGTTTCCAGCCCGGAATCTTGGGATCTATGACAGTGGAAGTAGGAGAGAATGTATATTGGGGCACAGCCAGCCATCTTTGCCAAGGATGTTTCACAGCGGGCCTGGCTTGTAAGGATGAAGTCAGAGGAGGATTCTGGGCCTGCTTCCAAAGAGACTGCATTTCTTTATTCAGGAATGGACAATCAGACTGTTCTGGCCGTCCAGTCATTGTTGGATGGCCAAGGAGCAGTCCCAGATCCAACAGGCCAGAGTGTCAGTGCACCCCCTGCCATCCAGCCATTGGGTGAGTATCTGCTCAAGTTTACCCATGGAAGGGTGAATGGCCACATGAAGAACAGGTGGGGCTCACATGGGACATGGGAGTGAACTGCCCACTGTGGTCCCCAGGACGTCCTCTGGAGTCTGAACCCTCTCGCCTTCTTCCCATCCTGTATCTTCAGGCTCATATCTTTCTCTGTTTAACTCTGAGGACACCCTCTCTCAAGTACTTGGTGAATGTGGGGAGATGGGATCATGATCCAGGGAATGGCTAGGAGCCCCACTACTTGGCAACATTTGTACCTTTGCCCTGGAAGTCGTTTCTCAGCTTCCGCTCTATGGGAAGAACAGGCTGAGCATAAATTTCTCCAATTTACACAGAGAGGGCAAGGGCCTTCTCTTGGAAAGCTCTTTGTGAGTCTGTGTATTCTTTATTCATTCCACAAACATTTTTGAGTACTTGAGAACCACATGGGACGGAGAGATAAACACCAGGGTTTGAATACTTGTTCCCACAGTTCCTGGCTCTATGACCCTGGGAAAGTGAGTTAACCTCTCTGTGCGTCAATTTCCACATATGTAAAACTGGGATAATTGTCCTGCCTCATAGGAATCTTATGAGAGTACTTGGAATTTGATTGCAGTTGTTGTAAATAAGAAACAGAAGTTTCTTATTGTTTCTACAAGATTAAAGTTTATTTCTCTGTTACATGAAGTCCTGATGGGCATTTGGGGTGGGTGTGGTGAGAGTCAGACCCCTTCTTTCTGTGGCTCTGCTGCCCTCAACATGCAATCCAGGATGGCTGCCCCAGCTCCAACTTTGATTTCCATATTCCAGCCCACATGAAGGGAAGAAAGAAGGAGGTGGAAATCATACCCTTTCCTTTTAAGGGGATGTTGCATATACAGTATACCTCTGTTCTCGTCCCATTGGTCAGAATTCAGTCACATGACATACCTAGCTGCAAAGAAGGCTGGGAAATGTATTCTTTAGGAAGCCATGTTTCCCAGTAAAATTTGTATTACTATATAAGAAGGATACAATTAGAATTAAATAATAATTAGACATTTTTGCTACAACATGTTAAGTGCTAGGCACAATGCATGGCCATGGTAGGCTCTCAGTAATGGGTAGTGTTAACGGTAGCTAATCATTCATTTAGTTTTTCATTCATTCAACAAACATCCATTGAGGACCTCCTATGTGCCCAGGAGCTATCACAGTTATGGTGATAAATAAGGCACATTTCTTTCCCTTAGGGGACTACATCTGGTGGTGATGACAAAACTGTGATATGAGAGGTGTGCCCAGAGGAAGGAACTGTGGCCACTGGCTTTGAGAAGGCTTCCTAGAGGAGGTGACATTTGAGCTGAGCCCTGCAGAATATGTTGTTCTGAGAAAGGTGGTTTGGCAGGGGCATACAAAGGCACAGAGGAGTGTGATCACATGGCCCACTTGGGGACTGATGAATAAATTCAGGCAGGATAAAGACTCTGACTTTCTCAACTTTGAAGCAAACCCACTTTACTATTTCCCAGTTTCTAATTATTTGATGCCTGGCTGCACATGGCTGGCTGTTCCTGCGGGCGCCAGTGTGGTTTAGAAAGCTCTTAGGTGGCTCATAGTCAATGCTTGACACATGCACATCGAATCATGGGGTGCTGTTCAGATTTGCTGTTCTCGTGGTCAGCTGCGGGTCTCCTGTTTCTGACTTATTGTTGCTTTTTTTTTTTTTTTTTTTTCTTACTTTGATCCTTCTGTGGCCCCTTCCCACTCCTCTGTGGCTCTGACCCCTAGATGATGAAGATGTCTTTCTCTGCGGGAAGTGTAAGAAGCAGTTCAACTCCCTGCCGGTGTTTATGACCCACAAGAGGGAGCAGTGCCAGGGGAGTGCCCCCACCCTGGCCACAGTCTCACTGGCTACCAACAGCATCTACACACCTTCAGCAGCACCTGCAGCGGTCCAGCAGGCCCCACCTCCTGCCAATCGCCAGGTAATCATTCATTTATTTGTTCATTCATTCATTCAGCACATCTTTTTTGAGTACCTACTGTGTGTCAGACACTGTGACTAGGCACCAGGGGCATGGCGATGGACAAGACATACCAAGTCACTGCCTGGAGGAGTTGGGTGAGATGGATAGTATGCAAACAAATGTATGAAGATAGACTTTTTTTGGCATGTTAAATGCAGAGAGACAAGGAATACCAAGACAGGGGTGGTAGGTTTTGCCATGTTGTATATGGTGCTTGGGGAAGGGCTCTGTGAAGAGGTGGCATATGAGCAAAGACCTAAGGAATTGAGGGAATGAGTCATGCAGCTAGTTTGGGGAAGAGCATTCTAGGTGGAGTGATCAGCAAGTGCAAAGGCCCTGAGGTGGGAGTGTGCTAGATTTAGTCCAGGAACTACAAGGAGCTAAGAGTGTTGGGGCTGAGTGGGTAAGGAGAAGGACGGGAGACAACAGGTCAGAGAGGCAGTAGGAGGGTCCTGGCAAATCATGTGGGCCCTGTGGGCTTTTACTCAGAGTGAGATGGGAGCCATTGGAGGGTTTGGAGCAGAGGAGGGACATAGTGTGCTTACACTTTAGACAGGTCACTCTGGCTGCTCTACACAGAATAGATTTTGATGGGGGGAAGGAGCAAGAGAAAAAGCCAGGAGACCCATTGGGGACTGTTGTACACATCCAGGAAGGGGATGGTAGTGGCAGTGGAGGTGGTAAGAGGGGCTGAGGTTTTAGAAATATTTTGATGGGGTTGCTGAAAGAGTTTATGGATCAATTGGGTGAGGAGCATGAGATAAAGAAGAGTCAAAGGTGACTCTGGACTGGGAGTTGCCATCATCTGAAGTGGGGAAAACTATGAGGAGAGGGTTTTAGGGGGTTGTCAAGAGTTCAGCTGGACACTTCAGATTTGAGATGCCCTTGGACCTTTAAGTGGAGGCGGTGACTATGTTGACAGTGTAGGCCTCCAAGTCTGGAGGTCACAGGAGAGGATCAGGCTGGAGGTATCTGGAGAAACTTGTGGAGTCCTCAGTCAAGAACATGGTTCTCGAGCAAAGACACCCTGGGTTGGGGGGCTCTTAAAAAGATTAAAGAATTCCTCATAACGGAGGCCAGGCATGTCTCAGGATGCTAAGTCAAGGAGTCAGATTTCCCTCTGGCTTCCTCTTTTCTTCTTATTCCTTTATTTATTTATTTTATTTTTTTTTTTAAAAGATGACCGGTAAGGGGATCTTAACCCTTGACTTGGTGTTGTCAGCACCACGCTCACCCAGTGAGCGAACCGGCCATCCCTATATGGGATCCGAACCCGGGGCCTTGGTGTTATCAGCACCGCACTCTCCCGAGTGAGCCACGGGCCGGCCCTTCTTATTCCTTTAAAACATTATTTTCTTCCACTGTATAGACATAATTCCTGTCATCAAAATAAAAGCATTCACCCACAGACCTATAGGACATATAGACTGAAACATTTCAGGTTTCCACAGATATCTTCCAGCATAGAACACAGTCATTCTTCTAACTCCTTGATTACGAGTTTTGCTAGCAGAAAATATTTCCCTCTCTTCCTTTTTTTTTTTCAGTAAAAGGAGAGAGTGAATTTCCTCCAGTCCTGGGTAAGGAAATAACCTCAGAACACAAGCAGTCAGTTATGGGCAAACGCAAATCCCCTTGCCTAAGTGTCCTGGTAGAACATGGATGTGATTCCCCATATTTTGTCTCAGCCTAACTTGTGTGACATTGTAAAGATACAAATGAGCTAGAATCTACACTGCCTTTCCGGGCATTTCCCCACCCTGCCAGGCTGCCCTTGCTTAGTGAAGGTCAAAGACATCCCATCTCTGAACAGGGATTTTGGGTCCCTGGGCCCAGTTGCTGCTGTGCCTGGAGGTTTCACAGAGACCAGTGAATTAGGAAGATGCCAGGGAACTAGGAAGATGCCAAGGGCCTGTCAGTAAAGAAAAAAACAAAACAAAACAAAGCACCCTTTATAGCTGCTGAGAGGAGCAATCATTGATGTTTGACACTTTCTTATAAGGTCTACCTGTCATTTTCACTATGGCCCTGAGTACGATATTATTTTTATTATTAACTTGTATATTTGTAAGTAACACATGCTTCCCTTCTCCTTTTTATTTTAATTTTATTTATTTATTTTTATTTTATTTATTTTTTTAAAGATGACCGGTAAGGGGATCTTAACCCTTGACTTGGTGTTGTCAGCACCACGCTCACCCAGTGAGCCAACCGGCCATCCCTATGTATGGGATCCGAACCCGTGGCCTTGGTGTTATCAGTACCACATTCTCCCAAGTGAGCCACGGGCCGGCCCCTCCCTTCTCCTTTTTAAAGGTTAGCATGTTGGGGCTGGCTGGTGGCTCACTTGGGAGAGCATGGTGCTGGTAACACCAATGTCAAGGGTTTGGATCCGTGTGCTGGCTGCCAAAAATAAATAAAATGAGGAGAATAATAGTAAAAATAAATAAATTAATTAAAGGTAGAATGTTGGCTAGCTGCCCCCCCGCCCAAAAAGCAACAGCTTTAAAAATAAATAAATAAATAAATAAAAGAATGTTACAAATCAAGGCTGGCCAGTTAGCTCAGTTGGTTAGAGTGTGGTGTTATAACACCAAGGTCAAGGGTTCAGATCCCCAAATTGGCGAGCTGCCAAAAAAACCCGCCCAAAAACAAATCAAGGCTCTTTTGGCACTGTTCCTCTTCCTGGCCCCCAGGTAACTGTTGATGGATATCCTTCTTGACCTAAGGTACTTTCATACTTATTTATTAACTGCAGGAATTATTTAGTACTATTGTTTTAAATTTTTAAAAATAAAAGTATGTGATCTACATATTATTATGTAATTTGATTTTTCATGCTGTATAGTATTCTATCCCATGACAATATTGCATAATTTTTATTTTCTCTCTCTCTTTTTTTTTTGTTTTGGTGGCTGGCCAGTATGGAGAGCTGAACCCTTGACCTTGGTGTTATAACACTGCACTCTAACCAGCTGAGCTAACTGGCCAGCCTATTGCATAATTTTTAAATCCATTCTCTTATTGATAGACATTTAGGTTATTTATAGCTTTTCACTATTAGAAACAAGGCTGTACAGAATACTCTCATTTGTTCACTTCCTGTGGACATGTGTGAGTGTGTCTAGGATACATACCAGGAAATATTATTGCTGGGTCATAGGGTATATGCCTTACAGAGAAGTATGACTTTTTCTCTTCATTTGGTAGGTGATTAAATGAAGGCTCAGAGAGGTGGAGTGACTTGCCCAGGGTCACAAAGGGTCACACAGCAGAGGTGGAAATGGAACCCAATTCTGTGGGACTCTGGAACCTGGAGCTTTGCATAATACCCTCAGCTTTCTTATAGAGCCTCAGACATATCCTCCTTCTCTCTCTCTCTCTCTCTCTCTGTCTCTCTGTCCAGATCTCCACATACATCACAGTGCCCCCGTCCCCGCTGATCCAAACCCTGGTACAGGGGAACATCTTGGTAAGCGATGACGTGCTCATGTCTGCCATGTCAGCCTTCACATCCCTGGACCAGCCCATGCCCCAAGGGCCCCCACCTGTGCAGGTAAGGAGGCTGCGGGCTTCTCACAGGGTCTTTTTTTTTTTTAAAAGATGACCGGTAAGGGGATCTTAACCCTTGACTTGGTGTTGTCAGCACCATGCTCAGCCAGTGAGCGAACCGGCCATCCCTATGTGGGATCCGAACCGTGTTGTCAGCACCATGCTCAGCCAGTGAGCGAACCGGCCATCCCTATGTGGGATCCGAACCGTGTTGTCAGCACCATGCTCAGCCAGTGAGCGAACCGGCCATCCCTATGTGGGATCCGAACCGTGTTGTCAGCACCATGCTCAGCCAGTGAGCGAACCGGCCATCCCTATGTGGGATCCGAACCCGGGGCCTTGGTGTTATCAGCACCGCACTCTCCCGAGTGAGCCACGGGCCGGCCCCAACAGGGTCTTGATTCTAGGCCTGCCTGTTAACTCCTGTGGATTCAGAATCTTATAGGAAAAAGTAGGCTTGGCCCTAGCTCTCCCTCACATGGAGGGGGACTGTCAGCCTTCCCCTTGGCCAGCTTTGTTGTAGGTGCTACATTCAGGTGGAGACCCAGAACATGTGAGGTTTCATAGCTGGAGTCCAGCAATGTTGACTCCTGTTTTTATTCTTAACAAAAGTGTCCCATGTCCATTGGAAAAACATTGGAAAATACACAGTGGCTTCTTGGAATTTTCCAATACAAGAAGGATCTCTGCTCAAACCAGCCTAGGGTAGAGGCGTTCTACTTCACTCTGTCCCTGGGTTTTTCCTGCAGTAAAGAAATACTTTCGATTTTGTCAATACAGATTTTTTCTCAAATATATTTGACTATGGAACCCAAGGAACAGCAATGAAGAGGAGCACCCTTTATGAAATACTGACCAGCATCATCATTTTAACAGACACAAAGGATTCCATCATATGGATAGACCATCCTCTATTTAGCCAGGCTTCTGTGGGTGGACATATAGGTCATTGCCATTTTTTGCTGTTATAAAAACTACAAGAGTAACCATCCATGTACATATATCTTTGCCCACCTGCCTAATTATTTTTGTAGAATAAATTTCTAGAAATTAGTGGCTGTGTTTCAGGAGTTCACAACCATTTACACATTCATTGACTCTAAAAAGATTCACAGGACTCAGGGGTGGTTGTGTTCATGGCTGTGGTTTATTACAGCAGAAAGATACACAGCAAGATTAGCCAAGGGAAAAGACACATTGGTGGAATCTGGAGGAATCCAGGAGCAGGTTCCCAACATTCTCTCTCCTGGGGAAGAGGGGAGAAGCTGCACAAAACGCGCTTCTCCTCCCACAGTGCGGCACAGCAAATGTACGCAGTGTCTCTGCCCAGGGAAATACGCTTAACGGCTCAGAGGCCGCGGTTTTTATTGGAGATTAGTCATGTAGGTGACCAGACATCATAACCAAAATCCCAGAACCCCAGAAGAGAAGGAGGTGTTCACCATAAATCAAATGGTTTAAGCAGTCTAGGTGAGCTCATACAGTATAGACAGGTGGGCAAAACAGCCTTATTAATGAAGGGAAGCTTCCACAAGCCAAGTTCTCAGATGCCAATCAAGAGCCAGTCCTCCAAACAAGCCCTAATAAGATAGTAACATTAGGCCTGCTCTATTAACCCTTCCCTGCATGAACTGGGTCATTTTTGCTGACTTTCATATAGAAAAGGGATTGCAGCACCAAGCTGACACCTCCTGTAAATTCTCCTGTGACTTTGTTTCCCTGCTGCCTCTCAGCCCCATCCTCTGAGCAGCTGTTCTTTCCATGTAGCTGGCTAAGGCAAATGCCCTTCCTCATTGATAAACAAGATAGCTACTATCAAGAGGCTATAACACTTTAATTTTCTCTTCTGATTTCAGAGCAGCCTGAACATGCATTCTGTGCCCAGCTACCTCACCCAGCCTCCACCACCTCCTCCACCTCCTCCACCACCCACCCCCCCCCCAGCCCCCCACCCCCCGCCTCCCCCACCCCAGAGTCTGGGCCCCCCTGGGCGTCCCAACCCTGGTGGAAATGGCGTGGTGGAGGTGTACAGTGCCACTGCGCCCCTGGCTGGGAGTGGAACGGTGGAGATCCAGGCACTGGGAATGCAGCCCTATCCACCCCTGGAGGTGAGCAAAGGTGGGGAATGGGCCAAAGGGGGAAGAACTGGTTGTGGTGTCATGGGTGAGCTGGACCTTTCCTGAGCACCAACTGTGTGCCAGGCACTGTGTTGGGATTTGGTGGGGTACAGAACCAGACCCAATCCCTGCCCTCGTGTAGGGTACTGCATCATGGGAGAGAAGGACTTTAATCAAAGCATCCCACCTACAAATGTAAAATGCAAACTCTGAGAAGGTGGATGAAACAGAAGTTATAGCAGAAATATAAGCTGCCCTCAGGTAATGCTCAGAACAGTCAGGGAATACTTGCCTTTTGGAGAGAGGATTCCAAAAAATTATCTGCATAAGTATCTCTTACATTTTTTAAGAAGCTAGGTGTATCACTTAGCTATTGTTGTGTAAGAAATATCCTCAAGGCCTCAGTGGTATATGGCAAAAAGTGTTTATTGTTCATGTGTTTACGGTGCTTAGCTAGGCAACGCTGCTGATCTTGGCTGGGCTCACAACATGTCTGGTGGTCGGCTGGCTGTCAGCTGCTCTGGGATGGCTTGGGCTGGGACAAGTGGGATGACTCAGCTCTGCTCCATGCAACTCTCATCCTCCAGCAGGTTCTCGTGGCCATGGTGGAGATGCAAAAATGCAAGCAGAAATGCTCAAGGCCTCTTGAGGCTTAGGTTTGTAAATGATAGTATCACTTCTATTGGCCAAAGCAGGTCACGAGGCCAGCTTAGAAGCAAGGGATAGGGAAATAGATGCCACCTCTTGATGGGAAGAGCTGCAGAGTTATACTGGAAAGGCAAAGATATGGGGAGGGATAAAGAATCAGGGCCATTATGCAATCAGTGTACCATATTAATTCCCTGCTGATGTGCTCCAAGCCCTGGGCAGTCTACTCTTAAAGTGCTGGGAGTTCATAGAACCTTCCCAGACACCAGTGCTAAAGGGTAGGGTTGTCACAGACACAGCCTGCCTGCACCTGAGGTCACACTAACCCAGACTCAACCCTAGAATCTAGGCATACAGACATTCCATGTCAGCTGTATCTGTATGTAAGAAGAGCCCAGACCAGTGGAAAGATCCCACCACAAGGCATGTGATGTTATGAGAGCCTGCAGGGGGTTTTGTGCTAGCCTAGGAGAATAGAGCAAGCTTCCCTAAGGAATTTATTGAATTGGAAAAAATTTAAGTCATTGGGATGCTGAGATGATGCTGGTGGTTTGCTAGACAGAGGGGGCCAGCACAGGGTGGGAGGGGGGCTGCTGTTTTTTTTTTTCCACGTAGATGAGGGTGCTCTTTGAGGGCAGAGCCTGAGTCTTATTTGGCTTTGCATCTTTAGCACATAGCAGAGCACCTGGCCTGTGGAATACCTCTAGTAGGTAGCTTAAATAGGGCCCTCAGACCTCAGTTTCCCCTTCTCTAAAATGAGAACTCTCCTTGCACAGCTTTTGATAATGAGAGTCTAACCCGGTGGCAGTCACGTAGTTGCTCAGTAATGCCTTCAGTAATGGAAATTCATTCCTGTGACAAATGTTTATTGAGTGTTGTATTGGTTAGGGTTTGGTCAGGAAAATAGAAATCATGCTAGGTATTTCTGGTAGAGGGATTTAGTACAGGAAGTTAGGTGCTCACAAAGCTGATGGAAGGCTGGAGTAACAGTGGTGTCAGGAACTGGAGTAGCTGGTGAGGGCACAGACCCTTCTGACTTCCTGGTTCTCTTGTGCAACAAACTACTGCTACTAATAATAATGGCAATAATAACAGCTAATGCTATTGAGTGCTTACTATGTGCCCGCCGCTGTTCTAAGCTCCTTACATGTTACCTCATTTAATCCTTACGACAATCTTATGAGGGGTACTACGATTAGCCCCATTTTACCACATAGAAACTGAGACAGAGAAGTTAAAAGATGCCCAGGGTCACTTAGGTGGTAAGTGGCAGAGTCAGGATTTTAACTCAGGCAGCCTGGCTCCAAAGCTGCTTCAGGCCTACTGGCTTCATGAAGTTCCAAGGGCTCTTGGGAGTGACTGGGGTGTCTGAGCTAGGTAGTGGTGTTAGGATGGTGATGTGGCTGGGCCAGTGCTTTCCCAGGGCTCTTTCACTGACTGTGCTGTCCTTCTAGGTGCCAAACCAGTGTGTGGAGGCTCCGGTGTACCCCACCCCCCCAGTGTATAGCCCTGGCAAACAGGGATTCAAACCAAAAGGACCAAACCCCGCTGCCCCCATGACGAGTCCCACTGGTGGCACGGTGGCCACCTTTGACTCCCCACCAACACTGAAGACCCGACGGGCTAAAGGTGCCAGTGGACTTCCGGAAGGTGGGTCCCAGCCAGCTATGGGCATCCTCCCTCAGCACTGGCTTATTCACAGGCTGCTTGGTTCTGGTCTTCCCTTTTATGATGGTTAGGGTTAAGCTTGGTTGCATGTAATGGAAAATCCAAAATAACAGTGATTTCAAAATGATAGAATTTTGTTTATCTCCTGTGTAAAATAAGGCCAGAAGCACACGGTCTGCAGATCATGTGACTGCATGGTTACCAGCCACCCACATTTCTTTTATCTTTTTGGTCTGCCATCCCCAGAACATGGCTCTTCAGGTATCAGAGTGCCTCATGGTCTATGATGGTCCAATCCATATCAATTTCATATTGCAGGCAGTAAGAATAAGGGAGATGGAAGAATAAAAGGGTATCTCCCAGCTTCCAGAAGTTCTGTATGATACTTTTGCTTGCATCTCATTGGTGAAAACTTAGTCAAGTAGCTTACCTAGCTGCAAAGAAAGCTGGGAAATGTCTCTTTTAGCCAGGAAACTTGATGTTTCCATTATAAAGGGGATTTATGTGGTCGGAAGAAGGAGAGAGTGGATATTAGGTAGGCAAGCAGCAGTATCTGTTGCCCCATTGGAGATGCTAAGTACAGGGTGGGAGACAATGTCAGAAGCAGGGTGTGGACAGAGGGAAGAGAAATTGAGAAATTTTCAGGGGCTTTCCAGTCAACCACTTCTTCCCTTCTTTCCTTCCACAAATATGGGTTGAGCATCTGTGTGCCAGGCTCTGTGCCAGGCACTAGGGATCCAATATCTTGGTCCATGATTTCTTCCGCCCTCAGTTACTCTCAGTTTAACAGGAGAGACAGACAGGGAATAAATGAATATTTATGAGTTGTTCTAGGAAGGAGATTAACAGGGTACTTTGACTGAGTATAACTGGGGTGAGGCTGGAAAATTGTGCCACCTATCCACTTGGGGGAAATGAAGGAAGCAGCCTCGTGGGTATCTGAGGGACAAGCATTCCAGGCAAGAGGGAATAGCAAGTGCAAAGGCCCTGAGGTGGGACCATGTGTGAAGTCTTTTAAGGTTAGCAAGGAGTCCACTGCAGCTGGATGGAGGGAACGATGAGGTTGGCAGGAGTCAGAGGATGCAGAGTGCTGTGGGCAATAGCAGAGAGTTTGGGTTTTATCCTAGAGCAAAGGGGGGCCTCTGAGGGGCTTTTCATGCTTTCTCAGCCAGAGCCTGTCCTAGGCTTTCTTCCCTGCCCACTGTGAGAAGCTCTTCTGTGCCTCTTGCGTGGCCTGTGCATGGATGTACATTTCCTGGGGTGTGGGCTGTCTGGCCCCAGGTCCAGGAGGTGGAATGGCTGGGGGCTGCCCTTGGCACCCTCAGCTGTGCCCCCAGCCTCACCACCCCCTCCCCCCACTTTGTCTTTCAGCTGCAGGAAAGCCAAAGGCTCAGAAACTCAAGTGTTCATACTGTGACAAATCATTCACCAAAAACTTTGACCTGCAGCAGCATATCCGAAGGTACGCAGGCACGGAGGGCAGGTGGCTGCCAGGCAACCCTGGCTGGGGGACCATCTGTGTGGAATCGAGGCTCCCATCTCATCCCCCTTGCCTGGGTGGCAACCCAGGCCCCATCTATCCAGTCATGGTGTTCAGGCCTGTAGTCCACCTTAACATGGTTTTCCCTCTTTTCTTTCAGGAGCAGTGGTAGGGACCTGGGACAGTAGTGGGGCCTGCCCACCACAACGGGGAAGGTCAGGGTGGGGTGGGGTGGAGGAGGAAATGCACTTGAACTGAGAGAAGCTTTGCAGACATGTGGGGGTGCCTCTGTCCTCACCTCTGCAGAAAAGGCTGACCTACCACTGCTGCTGTGCTCTGCCAATATAACTCTATGAGTTCTCTGCTCACTCAGGACTAACCACGATACCTCTTGTCCAATGAACAGGCAAGAAGTCCCTCTGGGCTTTGATTTTTCCATCTGTGAAATGGATGGGTAGGCTTGTTCAATGTTTCTCACAGATTGGGATACATTGGTACATAAGATGATTTTAGGTGGTTCACAGATATGGTGTTGAAAAGTTCTAAAATATGTAATGAGAAAACTATTCTCTTTGCAATTTCAGTCCTTGAAGAGTTGATAGAGAAAGCCTCAATTTGGTGCCTGTCTTTAATGCCTCTTGTATACTGCTCATCTCCTAGAGAGCAACCTTCAGGTGCCAACCATGGAGGCAACAGCTTCTCTCTAGACCAGTTTCTCAACCGTGGCACTACTGACATTTCGCATTTTCGATGACATCATTATTTGCTGTGGGGGGCTGACCTGTACATTGTAGAATGCTTAGCAGATCCCCAACCTCTAATCATTAGATGCCAGTTTCACCCCACCCTCAGCTGTGACAACCAAAAATGTCTCCAAACATTGCCAAATGTCTCCTGGAGGGCAAAATCGATCTCAGTTGAGGACCACTGATCTACACTAGTGCTGTCAGTAGAACATTCTGCAATGATAGAAATGCTGAAAGTGGCACTGTCTAATATGGTAGCTGCTAACCACATATGGTTACTGAGAGCACTTGGAATGTGGCCAGTGCAACTAAGAAACTGAATTTTTAATTTCTTTTTTAAAATTTTTATTGAATCAGAATTGATTATACGTATTTTTGGCGTTCAACATTGAGATATGTTGATCAAATCAATATTACTAGCATATATATTGTTACAAATCATAATTATTCTTTATGCCCCTTGTCCAATCCCTCCCCATCCCCTTTTCGCTCCCCCTTGCCCCCTCTAATTATCCTAGATTTCTTCTCTCCCTCTGAAAGAATAATGGTTGCTCTGTTGATTTGCTGCCAAAATGATCTGTCCAATGCTGAGAGGCATGATCAGGTCCCCCAATACAATCACAGAGCAGATGCCTCTTCTGTCACTCTGAAATGGGCTCTGAGGGGAAAGACATCCTCCTTCTTTCTTTATCTCTGCTGGTGACTCTTCTTGTGTCAATGCACTCCTCCAGTGGCTGGTGGACCATCTGCGTGGTAGTTGTGGCGTCTAGCTGACTTTGCAGCAGCCATAGATATTGTGGTGGCTGCGTGGGCCACCCACATGGAGGAGATGATTTTAGCATGTACCTTGGTGCTGGCAGTGTGCCTGGTTGTGGAGAGTGTCCGATCCCTGGCTCCATACCCCGAGTCCCTGGGCGTGTCCCGAGGCACTGGCATGGTGAGCCTGGTTGCAGGAGGGGGGTCTGGTCCCCTTCTCCATGCCCTGGGACCCTGTGCAGGCCCTGAGGCGCTGAAGAGATGTGCCTGGTTGCGGGGCGGGGGGTCTGGTCCCCTTTTCCATGTCTCAGGCCCCTAGGTGGGGCCCTGAGGCATTGTCACGGTGTTCCTAGGTCTGGGAAGGGGGTCTAGTCCCCAGCTGCTAGCTCCATGTCCCCCAGTGGGACCCGAGGCATTGGTGGTGTGCCTGGATGTGGGAGTGGGGTCTGGTCCTGGCTCTAATCCTCAGGCTCCTGGGCAGGGCCCCGAGGTGCTGGTCGTGTGAGTGGTTGTGGTCCTGCCCCTGGCTCTATGCCTCATGTCCCGTGGTGGGCCCTAAGGCATTGCTGGCATGCCTGGGCCAGAACCAACTTTTTGTCCTATGCTTACTTCTAACATGGAGGAACTTCCTGTGGGAACCAGTACTTGAGCTGTGTGGTTGAATAAATTGCTGCTTTGCTGCTGATTCCCTAGGGAAGGCTTTTTGTGCAGCTCAGGGTTTAATGGTTGACCTTATAGGTACTTCCGGCTCTCCAGGTATTCGGTGCACCTGGGTTGTGTAGAAACTCCAATCTGAGCCTGAATTTTTTCATCAAATTGAACTCAATGCAATTCTGCATTCCTGACCAGTCCCCTCTGAGTGGTCCTGAATTGATTGGGGGGCAGATCAGCTGTCCTTGCTGTGTCCCAGTGTTCTCCTGGTGGGCCCGTCTCCCCCACCACCCATGCTCCAAACACTTCCCATGGGACAGGCCCTGTGCCAGTCCCTTGCGGTGACTCACCGGTTCTGAATGGCTCCCCTTTTTCAGCTGTTCTGGCCCCTCGCTCCTGCACGGGAACCCTAGTAGTGAACTTGCTGTCCTGGGGGTCACCAAAGTAACTCCATATGAAGGGCACAGCTGGGCCGGCCCCCTGGCTCACTCGGGAGAGTGTGGCGCTGGGAGCACAGCGGTGCTGGTAGCGCTGAGGCCGCGGTTTCGGATCCTATATAGGGATGGCCGGTGTGCTCACTGGCTGAATGCGGTGCAGGCGACACCAAGCCAAGGGTTACGAACCCCTTACCGGTCACAAAAAAAAAAAAAATGAAGGGCACAGCTGCGGCTTCTGCCGGCTCCTGCTCCATGCGCTCCAGCATTAAAGTGGCCGCAGCCTGAAATGCTGAGAGCAGTTTTTTCTCCCTCTCATCGTGGTTTCTCCCACCTTTATGAACTCCGTAGGTCTCTCCTCCTCATCCCCTGAGCTCCAGTGGCCCCAGCTTGGCTGATGTTATATATATATATATATTTTTTGTCTTTTGTCTTTTTCCGTGTCCGGCAACGGATCGCAACCCTCAGTGTTTCCCCCGTACCGGACCGGGGACCGGCAACGGGATTGCAACCCTCGGCGTTGCTCCCGCGCCTTGCTCAGCCAGTGAGCGGGAACCGGTCTGCATGTGGGATCCGAACCCTCGGGCGGGAGCGCCGCCACGCTTCCCAAGTGGCGCACTTATCCAGTGCGCCACCGGGCCAGCCCCTGATGTTATATTTTTATAGTTGTAAATTTGTTGATTTGTAGGAGAGGGTGATGCTGGGGACCGTCTATTCCGCCATCTTCTGAATTTTTAATTAAATTAAATTAATTAATTAATTAATCAATTTTTTGCAGCTAACTGGTACAGGGATCCGAACCTGTGACTTTGGTGTTATAAGGCTGTGCTCTCATCAACTGAGTTAACCAGCCAGCCCTATTTTATTTTAACGAATTTATATGTTAATAGTTCCATGTGGCTTGTGTCTACATTATTGGACAGTGCAGCTCTAGATTTTGCAATTTTGGGGGTTATTTTGTATTTATGACAAGTTTATTTAAATAATTTTAAAATTATTTTAAGTTTTAAAAAAGCACATTGATTTGAAGTAAAGCAAATTGTGGTACAAGTGCTGTGCTGTGACAGCTAAGATGTTTTCTCCTTCGAGTAACGGAAGTCCCCACTTAAATGGACTTAAACAATTAGGAAATGTTTTATTTCACAGTACAAGATGGTCACAGAAGAGGTCAGCTCAGGGTTGGCTGATTCAGCAGCTCAGTAATGTGTTCAAGGGCCTGAGGTCTTTCCATCTCTGGTCTGCCTGCCTCAGTGAGAGGGCTTGTCCCCATGGTGTTGGAGTGGTGGCCAGCAGCATCTGGATGCTCCCTCTGGGCCTTCCTGGTGGCTGTGAGCTCTGGGGCTGAGGCCGTGTCTGTATTCCTACGCGACGGTGCTGACAAGCCTTGTTTCCCGCAGCCACACCGGTGAGAAGCCCTTCCAGTGCATTGCATGTGGCCGTGCCTTTGCCCAGAAGTCTAATGTCAAGAAACACATGCAGACCCACAAGGTGTGGCCTCCAGGACGCAGTGGTAGCACCGTTTCTCGCAACTCTGTGACAGTACAGGTCATGGCTCTGAACCCCAGCAGGGAGGATGATGAGGAAAACACAGGTGGGTGGAAATGGGGAATGCCACTCTCCCCACACCTCTCCTCTGCTGCTTCACAGGTTTTGTTGCTAGCTGTGTGACCTTGGACACATTCCTTGACCTCTCTGGGCTTTAGTGTACTTTATAAATAGGATGAAAGGAAGGATGACAAATACGAGGGTATTTTAAGAAATTCATGGAAAAATAGAATTGAAAGATAATGTGAATCTTTCCATGAACTTTTTTTTTTTTTGGTAGTTGGCTGTTGCAGGGATTGAACCCTGGACCTTGGTGTTATCAGCACCATGCTCTAACCAACCGAGTTAACTAGCAAGCCCTTTCGTGAACCTTTTGAATTACCCTAGTATACAATCTGTGTGGCATTACTCTGATACTATGGCCATGCTAGACATCACTAATCAATCACATTTTTTTGTTTCCAAGCCTGTATCCCATCTCAGAATCTATTTTCTTTTTTTTTTTTCCTTTTTGTCTTTTTTACTGACCGGTAACGGGATCGCAACCCTCGGTGTCGCGCCCGTACCGGGGACCGGCAACAGGATCGCAACCCTCGGTGTTGCGTCCGCACCGGGGACTGGCAACGGGATCGCAACCCTCAGTGTTGTGCCCGCACCTCGCTCAGCCAGTGAGTGGGAACCGGTCTGTATGTGGGATCCAAACCCTCGGCGGGAGCGCCCGGCGCACTCTCCAGTGCGCCACCGGGCCGGCCCTCAGAATCTATTTTCAATATATTGCTCCAAGCAGTCACTATACAGGCAGTTACTATAGTTGATCAGGAGTTGAAACCTATTTGACCCCTGTGTACAACTGGTGTCCAAAGCCCTTTATCCATCCTGGGATTCTCATCTAATCATTGATTTTCCCTGAGCTCATGATCCTGTTTCTGATATTGATTTAATTCCTCACCTGCATGAGAGCTGAGGACTTACTAGGTTTACAGCAGTGCTGTCCAGCAGAAATATAATATAAACAACATAGATCATTTAAAATTTTCTAGTAGCTATTTTAAAAACAGTTTAAAAATATGAAGTTAGGGCCGGCCCGTGGCTCACTCGGGAGAGTGCGGTGCTGATAACACCAAGGCCCCGGGTTCGGATCCCACATAGGGATGGCCGGTTCGCTCACTGGCTGAGCGTGGTGCTGACAACACCAAGTCAAGGGTTAAGATCCCCTTACCGGTCATCTTTTAAAAAAAAAAAAAATATATATATATATGAAGTTAATTTTAATCATATATTTTATTTAACCCAATGTATTAATATCATTTTAACATGTAATATAAAGAAATTATTAGTGAGATATTTTATATTCCTTTTTTTTTTTTGCAGCTGGCCAGTACAGGGATTCAAATCCTTGACCTTGGTATCATCAACACCATGCTCTAACCAAGTGAGCTAAACAGCCAGCCCTCTACATTCATTTTTAGTACTACATTTTTGACATCCAGTGTATATTTCCATTTATAGCACATCTGGATTTTGGACTGACCACATTTTAAGTTCTCAGTAGCCACACATGGCTCATGGCCACTGGATTGACAGCGCAGGGCCAGAGCCTAAGCCTTTCTCATGCAGCCCCAAGGGTAAGCAATGCCAGCCACATGGCAGCTAATGAAGGGGGTGTTTTGCTGGGCAAGCAACATGTGGCCACTTTTCTCTAACCTCCCATCATGCTTGCTGTTGGAACTATCCCTACTGTGTGCCCTCTGAATTCTTGTGAGCCCCTTAGAGAAGAAACCATTTCTTCCATTTCTTTCAAAACTTGTACATACCTAGCACCAAAGGTTCAACCATTTTACAAACATTTATGGAGGCCTACTATATGCCAGGCCGCTGAGCCTACAGAGATGAGATCAGAGGTCTCTGATGCAAAGGAGATGGAGGAACAGTCTAGTGAGGGAAGGACAGTAAAACAGATGACTATCATTAGAACAAGGAGTGCTGGCTTGGTTGGTTAGAGCATGGTCCTTATAAACACCAAGGTCAAGGGTTCGATCCCTGTACTGGCCAGCTGCCAAAAAAAAAAAATTAGAACAAGGTGCTGAGGAGGCATTAATAGTAAAACTAGCAGGGATGCTCTGAATTTTTGATAACCATGGAGAGGTCTACAGTGTCCGAGAGGAAGGCAAGGGAACAGAGACTTCAGGAAATAGGTGTTTCTCAATCAGATTGTAAGTATTACAGTATTTTAGCATCTGCAATGGTCATATCAGTGCACATCAGCTAAATGTGGGTGCAGCACCCTGAGCACAGTATCCAACACCAAGCACATAATAGGTGGTGGGGTGAACACAGAGGAACACGCAACAGGCATTCTGGGGGTCCTTCCTGAATGGCGTGGCTCCGTGTCCTGGCTCTTCTTGACCTTTCTCAGTGACTTCCCTCCCTGGCTTTCCCCATAGGGTTGGGCCAGACCCTGGCGAGTACACCTCAGGCCCAGGCCTTGCCTTCGGCCAGCAAGGACGAGGGGGATAAGCTGGAGACCAAGCAGGTGGTCCTCATCGATAGCTCCTACCTGTGCCAGTTCTGTCCCAACAAGTTCAGCACGTACTTCCAGCTCAAGTCCCACATGACCCAGCATAAGAATGAGCAGGTAGGTGGGTGGCAGGCAGCAGGGGTGATAGCCACCAGAGTTGTGAGCCTTGGCTGGTGTCAGGGTCTTGAATGCTACCTAGAAAGGGGTGAGCATCAGTCAATCAAATCTTTATCCACAGCTCTCACTTTTTCCTTAGGATAGATTCCCAGCATGGGGGTTGGTGGAGTGAGGTTAGGTTACCCTTGGGGCAAATCACAGAAAACTTTGACTCAAACTGATTTAAACAGTTAGGGAATTTGTCATCTCACATAACAAGAGGCTTGAGGCAAGGTAGCTGCAGGCCTGAGATGATCAGTTGACTCAGTCCAGCATCAAGGACCCTGTGTCTTTCCTGCTGTGGTCTCTGCCATTTCAGGGGTGGCCTTGTCCTTTACTGATGGCTCACCTTGTGATCCTGGGATGGTGATCACTCTTTCTAGGCAGCAGTTCAGACATAGTATTATCCATGAACAAAAAGGAGTTATCTTTTCTGTCTTGTTTAGGAGCAAGGAAACCTTTCCTAGAAGCACTCTGTAGATCTCTCATTGGTCAGGGCCAGTGCATGTGCTCTGTCACTTAGGAATTCACTATTGTGCTGCAAATAATAGAAAACTGGCTTAAGAGTTAGGGTTTTACTTCTCTCACATCAAAAGAAGTCCATAAGTAGGCAGTGTTGGGCTTGAATTGCAGGTCAGATATCTCATCATGGACTCAGGCTCCTTATAGCTTCTTCTAGCTTTCTGCTCTGCCATCCTTAGCTTGTAGCATTTATCCTCAAGGTTGAAAGAGGGCTGCTGTATCTCTGTCTACTGCATCTATATTCCAGTCAGGACAAATGCAAAAAGCAGAGGGGATTTCTCCTAGGAAGCTTTTGCCTTTTCCTTCTGAGTGATGCCATTCCCTAAGACTGTTGGCTACATATTATTGGCAAGAAAGGAGTCACATGGATGACACTAAATACAAGGGAGCCAGGGGGATCAAGTGTCTTAACTAGGCATGTTGCCACCCTGAGCAAATCAGGGCTCACTTTGTTAGGAAAAGGAAGTGTGTGATATTGTGTAGGCAACCAGGAGTATGTACCACTTATCAAAGTATAATCTTCAAAATGTTAAAAACGTAATTTTCATGCAAATGAAACTCTGAACATGAGTCAGAATTTTACTTAACTCGTTAATGAGAGAGTTGGAAAAATGACAAAGCAGGTTCAAAAGAAGATATGAGACACTGATATCTATACCTGTATATAATTGTCAATGAAAAAAAAGGAATACTGAAGTCAGGTTGCTAAGTTAGACACAAATCTGGTTAATATCCTACAGGGCAACAAAATTTATGACCTTTCGGATTATCTTCTATGCCTGATAAAAATTAGTTACATCGGATCAGCTTTTGATAAGTTAACAATTAACTTTAGAGTCTGGGTCCTAGTCATTAGTAAAGTCACAACTAGCCACATCCCCCAGAGACTGAGATGACCCTAGGCAGCTTGTTAGACAGCAGTTCTCAAAGTGAGGTGCTCAGACCAGCAGCATCTGCATCACCAGATTATTCCTCATTAGGAACTGCACATAGTCAGGCCACCCAGACCTACCGAATCAGATCCTCTGGGCATAGTGCCCAGCCATCTGTGATTCTGATCCCCGCTCATGTTTGAGAGGCACTACTCCAGCATGACATTGAATGGACATGCTGTCACCATTTCACTGTATTTCCAGGTCTTAGATAATTTTTCTAAATACACTCGGGCCACACAGAGCGTGAGGGAGGGGTAATGGGGCCATTGTCATTGTGAGGAGGGAACCCTCTAATTAAAATGAAACTGGAGTTCCAGCAGCAGGGGAACAGGGGGACCAGTAGTCAGGTCATCCACTAGCAGTGTTCAAGGCCAATATCACAGGACAGGGAGTGGCAGTGGGCAGGTCTCCTGCCTCCCCTTACCTGCCCAGCATCCTCCCTCCAGGTGTACAAGTGCGTTGTCAAAAGCTGTGCTCAGACGTTCCCAAAGCTTGACACATTTCTGGAGCACATCAAGAGCCACCAGGAAGAGCTGAGCTACCGGTGCCACCTCTGTGGCAAGGACTTCCCCTCGTTGTACGACCTGGGCGTGCACCAGTACTCCCATAGCCTCCTGCCGCAGCACAGCCCCAAGAAGGACAACACCGTCTACAAGTACGTGTCCTCATGCTTCCCTCTCCTGTGTGGACGGGTGGGAGGTAGGGAGCCCGGGGGTCTGTGGCCTTGCTGGTTCTGACTACTCAGCACCAGTGGGATACCTCAAAGGGGAAACTAAGGCTCTGGGCTGGGTCCAGCCTGCAGAAAGGATTCTGGGACTTGGCATTGGTGGGGGTAAAGATGTTGGCTCTTCTTATATCATTCTTCAACTTGACAGACATTTATCCTAAAAAAATCCTTAAAAAGGGAAACCAGCATTTCCTTGTTCACAGTGGGAAAAAAGTGCTTTTTTTTTTTTTTTTAAAGATGACCGGTAAGGGGATCTTAACCCTTGACTTGGTGATGTCAGCACCACTCTCTCCCAAGTGATCTAACCGGCCATCCCAATATAGGGATCCAAACCCGTGGCCTTGGTGTTATCAACACCACACTCTCCCAAGAGAGCCACAGGCCGGCCCTAAAAATGTTTTTTTCTAAACTGAAAAATTACGAAAATAGCACTTTGTCTCACAATCTACAAAATTTCGAGTACAGTCAAAACAGTACACTGATTCTTAGAAAGAAAAAAGAATGTACAAGCCCATATTTGAAAGCAAAAATAATAAAATTAAAATTGGTTTGTTTTATAATCTATAAAATTTAGATTATAGTTGAAGCTATGCTGATCCTTAGAATGAACAAGGAATGAATCAAGTATAGATTTTATTCGGCGAAATTTTTTCTGATAATCCTTTACATCACTTTAGTCTTCCACTGTGATCGTAGAGAGGGTCCCTCTGGCAGAAATCATGAGGGGCTCTCTCAGCTTTGCCACACACTTTTAATCCCTAGACCTTCAAATCATTCTCTTTGGAGCTTTTGATCCTGTGATCATCCTTCTCGAGTTTCTCTCCCTTGACTGTTTTCCAGTCCCTGTGCCAGGCCCTCCTTTGTTGATGGTGTTGTTATCTGCAGATATCCAATATCACTTTGATGAAATCCCACATTTTTGCCCTGTGGTCATTTTGCTGTACATTTTCCCTTTGTCATCTGGAAGCAACTGCCTCCAAAGCCCAGGAGTGCATGGTGACAGATTGTGTGAAAGGCGAGAAGGGGTGTTTGTCTGGGGACTCCTTCAGTTCATTGGTGGATATTTCCATGTTAGAATGGCTTTTGCTTCTCTATACAAACTTTTATATACAGGGACTTGGCTGATGATTCTGTTAATGGGGACTCCTGTGACTCCTGGATGAGGCTTCCAGGGTTCAAAGATAAGTAAACATAGATTTTGAGCTTAGAATGCATGGCCTGCTCAGGGAGATGGGTGTGTAAACAATGCTTACCATACACTGTGATGAAATGCTGTTATGTACATATGTATAAGGTATAGAAGAACCGCAGTGGGAGGCAGGCCAGGGAAGCTGTCCCAGGAGCAGTGGTATCTGAACTGGGTTTTGAAAGATGAATAGGAGTTTGCCAGGTAGGTATGGATGGGGTAGAGTGCATACCTAGCAGGAGGAACAGCAAGTGTGGAGATATAAAATAAAATAGCAAGTATTTTAGAAAGACTGTTGTATGGAGTGGAAGTGGGAGGAGATGTTTAGATGGGGACCATGGGAAAAGTGGGGCCAGGGCATGAAGGTTAGTATAGAAATTACAAGAGCTTTGAGAATTTGGCAGAGGAACTGGGACTCAAGAAATGGAGTGTAGGGCAGTTTACTCCCAGGAAGACTGGGAAATGGGACCTGAGAGGCAGGAAAGCTGAGCAAAGCTTTGGCCTGTCAAGGGGTGGAGATTTCTAGGTAGCAATGAATAATTCCCATTCGTCCTCAGGGGGAATTTTCTTCTGCTTTTGCCATTCCAATCTGTGGATTATCTGTGAGTTCCTGTGGCTGTGTGGCTCTGGAGTGAGATGCCAAGTAAAAGGAAGGGAGCACCGACTTAGGGACATCGATCCCTGCAATCCTTCCTGGAGCAAGGTGGTGTTCTCCCCATTTTGAAGATGAGAACACTGAGGCTCAGAGAGGAGAAGTGACCAGCCCACCAGAGTGACAACATCAGGGCACAGCTGGGATTTGGACCCTAGTCTGAGACTTTGGAAGCCTCACAGCTCTGGTCTTGGAGTTCGCAGGCTGAGGGTTGAGCCCAATGCAGATGGCCCTGTTCAATTCTCCTGAAGGGTCAGAGTGCCAGTGGCCTCTTGTAGACACCAGAGATGCTGTCCCTGCCAAAAGTTAGGCCCGAGGAGGCAGGCCGCTGTCTGGATTGCCTGAGGGTGGAATGGTGTCATGGTAACACTAAGGGTTCTGGAGCCACCTGCCTGTGCTCAAATTCCATCTCAACTGCAAACCTGATGGATTAGTGTGGGTGAGGTATTCAGACACCCTGGGCCTCAGTTTCTTCATCTGTGAAATGGGGATCATAATAGTGCCTACTCTATTGGACGCGCCTACCATATTGGATTATTTGTAAGGATCAAGTAAGAAAAGGATGAGGTACTTAAACATGGTGCCTGGAACATAGTAAGTGCTCAATAAATGTGATTGCTACAATTATTATTATTTGTATTATTTAGATATAGATTTGGCTGCATGCAATAGACACCCAGAATAAAAGTGGCTTAAACAATGTGAGAGCTGATTTCTCAAAGTGACATTTCAGGGGGTGTGGTGGCTTCACCCTATTTTCAGGGGTCCAGGTCCTGTCACTTTGGCTGCTCTGTTCTCTTTGAGCCCAATTGCCTTGGCCTGCCTGTGGGTACTTCCCCAAACCTCTCAAGTAAATTTCATGCATTCCACTATATCTTTACTATACATTTTTTTCTTTTAAAAATAAGATTTATTGATTTTTTTCCCCATAATTACAAAAGTCATACATGATTAATGCAGAGAAAAGGATTTTTTCCTTTTTGTCTTTTTTTCGTGTCCGGCAACGGATCGCAACCCTCAGTGTCGCGCCCGTACCGGACCGGGACCGGCAACGGGATCGCAACCCTCGGTGTTGCTCCCGCCCCTTGCTCAGCCAGTGAGCGGCCGGTCTGTATGTGGGATCCGAACCCTCGGCGGGAGCGCCACCGCGCTTCCCAAGCGGTGCACTATAGCAGTGCGCCACCGGGCCGGCCCGAGAAAAGGATTTTTAAAAAACCATGCAACCCTATACTAGACAGCTGCCCCCCCCCAAAATAATAAATGGCATAAAAACCCACACAAAAACAAAAAAACACAACTCTGTCATACAAAGATTACCACTGTTAACCTCTTGGTGTATGTCCTTTCATATATATCTGTAATAAATATGTTTATTGATATTGATAGATATAAATATCACAGACTATAATTGAGTCAATTATATCAATATCAATATCCTAAACACAGCCACTGAATTTGGTGAAAATTCATCATATTATCTTTCTATTATGCAACATCCAACAAACAGACTGAAACTTAATGGGATCAATCTATACTTGGTCTTATCACTTAAAACTTTTGCATTGAAAACTAATATGGACGCCTTTGCATTTCGGTGCTATAGACTTGCCTCTTAAACAGCTACTTAATATTCCATTGTACATCGATGTGCTGTAATTTATTTAAGTCATCCCCCATTGCTGGATAGTTGGGTTATTTTCAGTTTGTCACTGGCATAAACAGTGCTACCAGGAACAACTTTAGACATACTCCTTTGCTCACTTGTAAGTTCCTAGAAGCGATTTTGCAGGTCAAAGATCTAAGGGAGTTTTAAGAAAGATTAATTGCCTACTTCAAAAAGTAATTGTTAGGGGCCGGCCCGGTGGCGCACTGCTACAGTGTGCCGCTTGGGAGCGCGGCAGCGCTCCCGCCGAGGGTTCGGATCCCACATACAGACTGGTTCCCGCTCACTGGCTGAGCGAGGTGCGGGCGCAGCACCGAGGGTTGCGATCCCGTTGCCGGTCCCGGTCCGGTACGGGCGCGACACTGAGGGTTGCGGTCCGTTGCTGGACATGAAAAACAAAAAGACAAAAAGGAAAAAAAAAAAAAAAAAAGTAATTGTTAGGGCCGGCCCGGTGGCACACTGCTACAGTGCGCCGCTTGGGAGCGCGGCGGCCCTCCCACCGAGGGTTTGGATCCCACATACAGACCGGTTCCCGCTCACTGGCTGAGCGAGGTGCGGGCGCAGCACCGAGGGTTGCGATCCCGTTGCCGGTCCCGGTCCGGTACGGGCGCGACACTGAGGGTTGCGATCCGTTGCCGGACACGAAAAAAGACAAAAAGGAAAAAAAAAAAAGTAATTGTATGTGCATGCAGCTCAATATTTTAAAACTACAAAAGGGCATAGGGAGAAAAGGAATTCCCCATCCACCCTGACCCACTTCCCCATATCACAGGCAATCATGTTCAAAAAATATTCTTTTCAAACTATGTATTTTGACCTGGTTTTAGACTTCCAGTAAAGTTACAAGAATAGTACAGAGAATTCCCATGTATACCCTTCACCCAGATTTCCCAACTGTTAACGTTTTACCGCATTTCTCTATCATGTCTGAGGTATTTGAGAGTAATTTGCAAACATGATGTCCCTTTACTTCAGTGTGTATTTCCTAGAAAACAAGGATAACCTCTTACATAAGCACAGCATAGTTATCAAAATCAGGACGTTACCCTCAGTACCGTTCTGTTATCTAATCTACAGGCCTTATTCAAAATTTTCCAATTGCTCCAATAACAGACTTTATAGAAAAAGAAAAACCGTTTTTCCTGGCCCAAGATCCAACCAGCATCATACATTGCATTCTGTTGTCATGTCTCTTTAGTCTCCTTTAAGCTGGAACAGTTCCTCGTTCTTTGCCTTTTGTGCCCTTGATATTGTTGAAGAGTATAGACAAGTTATTTTGTAGAATGTCCTAGGTTTGAATCTGCCTGATTTCATCCCATGATTAGATCCAGAATGTACACTTTGGGCAGGAATATCACAAATGACACTGTGTCCCTCTCCGTGTATCATGTCAGGAGGCACGTGATGTTGATTCATCCCATTCCTGGTGATGTTACCTTGGATCACTTAGTTAAGGTGGTGTTTCTGGCAAGGAGTTTTCATTTTCATGACTATTGCCAAACTAACTCCCTGTACAAACCTGTCTCCTCCCCTGGAGCCTGTGAGATTCTGTCCTCTCCCACCTCCCCAGCTTCTTAGGTCTCTGCCCTCTTGGAAGCCCTGTTCCCTCCCCCCACCCCTGCCTTTCTTTATTGCCATCTGTAGGCATTTTCAGAGTGTGGTCTGAGGGGTCCCCTGAGCCCACCACAGGTGCAGCCTGCCTGGGGTTTCCCATGGGTGACACTGGTGTACAGAACAACAGGGCCCATGTTTCTGTTTTTGACATGATTTGTCCACCTGCCTCTGACATTCCTCATGGGTATCTCATGGTGGATGGGTCCCTTTGCTGGCAAGTGTTTTTGTGGTGGGGAGATGGTGGCGTCTTTTCTTCCTTCAGAGTGGTCCATGACCTGGAACTGCTGTTCCGAAGGCACATTAGCCACAAAAATGTTAAGAATAGAGACCATGTATGTAGTGCTTTGTGGCTTATGAGCTGTTTGCCAAGGTTGTGTCTTTTGACTCTATGTCTATCTTAAGAGTGAACGAGAGTCAGGTCCGATTGGGATTCCTACCCCATTTTATGGATGAGGAAACTGAGAGGGTCAGAGAAGGAGCTGGGCCTGGATCCCTGTCTGTCTGACTCTTTCATGGAACAGATTCCCACTGGTGCTCAGAGCAAGTTGTGAACTGGAAAGATCCCACCCTGCGGCAGGGACCACTTGCTAGTGGAGGAGACAGATAGTAACAAAGTAAGCAAATAAATAAAATAATTCCAGATAATAAGTGCTAAGAAGAAAATAAAACTGGGTGACATAATGGGCAGTGGCTGGGGGTGTATGGTGGGGAGCAATTTGAGACAGGGTGGTTGAGGGCCTCTCTGAGGAGGTGACATTTGCACTGAGACATGAGGGATGAGAAGGCACTGCCTGGGGAAGACTTGGGGAAGAATGTTCCAGGTACCAGGACAGCAAGTGCAAAGGCCCTGAGGTAGGAATGGGTTTGGTGTGTTCAAGGTACATGCAGGAGGCCAGGGGCCAAAGCAGGGTGAGGATGGTGGGGAGCGGAGAAAGATGAGGTCTGAGAGGTGGGAGTGAGTCACACCGTAGGGTCTTGTAGGCCAACATGGGCAGTTTTAAGCAACAGTGTGACACAGTCTCATTTTCATTTTTAAGGGCTCCTGCTGGCTGCCTTGTAAAGAACAGACTACAGTGGGCAGGGTGGGGACAGGGAGGCCAGTGAGGAGGCTACTGCACATGTCTGAGCAAGATCTGATGGCCGCTCAGATGAGAACAGAGGTGGTGGCAAGCGAGAAGAGTGGACAGATTTGAGAATGAGTTAAATATAGGATTTTGCCTCCTAATGTTGGTCCTGGGGTGGTGGGGTGCTGGTTCCTGTGCCTGCTGGGTCTCCTTTCTCACCTCTCCTGCTCCTTCCCACTTAGGTGTGTCAAATGTGTCAACAAGTACTCCACCCCCGAGGCCCTGGAGCACCACCTGCAGACTGCCACGCACAACTTCCCCTGCCCGCACTGCCAGAAGGTGGGTGCCGCTGCCTCCTTTCCCAGGGCCTGGGCCATCATAGGGGTGATGAGGTGGTGGGGGAATCCTCCCCCTTTCCTTCTCCCTTCCTATGATATGCCAGATGCTGTTTTGAGCATTTACCTGAATTGACTCATTGAACCCTAGAGGGTAGATGTACTATTACTATCCCCATTTTACAGATGGGGAAACCAAGGCACAGAATGTTCACCCAGGTAGGAAATGGTGGGGCTAACAAGTAGTGGGGCAGCTGGGTTTGTGCCTTGATTACTTCTCCACCAAATGAATGAAAGAATGAATGAATGCCCTTCATCTGCCTGGGTTGGAAAGAGACTTTTGGCTTCTGTGTTTTCTGGCTTTTTATTACCCCTCCATTCATTTCCTTAGTTATTTGTGCATTTTTTCATTCATTCTTTTACATGTCATTTATTTGACTATCCTGACTGTCCTAGGAAATGAAAGCCCCTCTCTGCTCCCTTGGAACTCCATTGTAAGCAAAGGGCTATAATTCAGTGGGTTAAATGTAGACTTAAAAATGTGGGTGGACATTCAGGTGTAGAATTTGCTTTTCCTGGCATGGTGCTGAGGAGTCAGGGAAGGATTTACAGAGCAGCGAAACTTGAGTTGGGTCTTGAAGGATAAGCAGGAATTTGTCAGACTAAGAGAGAAAGGGCCTCTAGGTAGGAAGAACATTGTGGGCAGAAGCTCTGAGCAGGCATGTTTTGGCTGGGTTCATGGGCAAGTAGGGGGAGCCATGAGGTGCTAAGGACCCTGGCCCTTGGTAGGCAGAAAGGAAGGTGTCTCCATAGGGATTGGAAATGAGGGGACCCGGAGCTCAGAAGGTGGCAATGGAGGGGGGGGGCCTGGTGAGTCAGACCCGAAGCCCACACTTCTCGTCCACCAGGTGTTCCCTTGTGAACGCTACCTGCGGCGTCACCTGCCCACCCATGGCAGTGGGGGCAGGTTCAAGTGCCAGGTGTGCAAGAAGTTCTTCCGGCGGGAGCACTACCTCAAACTGCACGCCCACATCCACTCAGGTGGGTACCCTGCACCCCACCGACTCCTGCCCAGCCCCCTTTGCCTCCCCCAGCCTCTCCTCATCCCTTTCTCTGTCCTCTTGCTATGCCCTCTGACCCTCCTCTTTATCTCCCTTCCACCCCCCTACCCCCACCCCCTCCAGCCCCCCC
>NW_007726497.1:301285-311209 GCF_000696425.1 Galeopterus variegatus | reverse complement strand
CCACCCCCTCCAGCCCTCCTCCCCATCCCTATCTGGTCGTCCTCCCCTTCCCCCTCCTTCCTCCTCTTTCTCTCCCCACTTGCCTTGCTACATCCCCCTTTCCATCTCCTTCCCAGCCCCCTGCTGCCTGCCCCCACTCATGAACAAGGGGCTCCCACTAATACTAGAGCAGAGATGACCCCCTGGAGGCTGTGAGGGCTGTGCCCCTTGAGAGTCAGTCCCCTCAGACCACTCTGGGCCCCTGGGGGTGAGGGCGCTGTCTCACTGCAAAATTCCCACCCAAAGCTGGACAAACCCCCTTCTCCTTGGTTCCCTAGTTAATACACATTGACATTTTCTTTTCTTTTCATCTTTAAATGTTTTTTAATTCGTTAAAAAATTTAATTAAATATTTTTTAATTGAAAAGGATTTAAAGATTGAGAAAACCTAAGGAGAAAATCCTTGACAGTACAAAAGCATGTATAATGAAAATGAAACCTCGTCTCACCTCGGATGGACAATCCAGTGTTTTTCAATTTTTTTTTTTACTATGACCTATGGTAAAAAATACATTTTATATTGCAACCCAGAAAACATATATGTATACCCATATAATATTGAAGCAAAACTTTCAGAAAGCAATATTTTCTATTCTGTCCTGTTCAATGTTAGTTTTTAAAGTAGCCACCAACAGGTTGTGACTTACATTTTGCAAAATACTTCTTTTTTTTTTTTTTTTTTTAAAGGATGACTGGTAAGGGGATCTTAACCCTTGACTTGGTGTTGTCAGCACCACGCTCAGCCAGTGAGCGAACCGGCCATCCCTATATGGGATCCGAACCCGGGGCCTTGGTGTTATCAGCACCGCACTCTCCCGAGTGAGCCACGGGCCGGCCCAAAATACTTCTAATTCCCTTCCCCAAAGGTAACTGCTATTAATGGTCTAGTCTAGGTTATTCTAGTTTTATTTTACATGTGTACAACACACCTTCTTACTTTTACACAAATGAGCACATAATATAACTCTGTTATGTGCCTTTTTTTGTTATCAATTTACCTTGAAGATGTTCCCTGACAGTATCTTCTTTTTCATAGCTGCGTAGTATTCCTCTGTGGATTTAGCATCTTATATCTAGCCAGTTCCCTACAGTTGGACCCTTAAATTATTTTTCAGCTGTTAGTAGTACACACAATGCTGTGTGGATCCCTTGGCAAGCTTTTCGGAGTGTATCTGTAGTGTATATTCCTAGCAGTGCAAATCCTAGGTTAAAATGCAGTACTGAGTTTCAATTTGGAATGGTGAAAAGTTCTGGAGATTGATGGTGGTGATGGTTGCACAACAGTGCAAATGTACTTAATGCCACAGAACTGTACACTTAAAGAGAGTTAAAATGGTAAGTTTTATATTATATATATTTTACCCCAATTAAAAAAAAGAAGTATATGAATTGCAATTTTGATAGATATTATCAAATTACTCTCTTTACGGTTTTAAAATTTTTTAGTATTCAAAAGTAATATGGTGTCAGTAACATCAAAGTCACAGGGTTTGGATCCCTGTATGGGCCAGCTGCCAAAAAACCCAGTAACGTGTGTATTACACAAATGGAAGGAAGCACTATAGAAGTACGTAAAGTAAAATGTGAAATTCCCCTTCAAATGCCAATTGCTACTGCATCATCGGTGTGTATACAAACACATGGCTGGGGCTTTTCTCGGGGTTGGGGATTATATTATTTTCTCACAAAAATGTGACTGTGTTAGGCTGTTCTACAGCTTTCTTTTCCACTGCAATATGTCCAGGAGATCTTTCCAGATCTGGAAACACAGATCAATTTAATCTTTTTAATGACTGCAGAGCATTCCATTGTAATGACCAGAATTTCCGTAATCAACTGAGTTGGCATTTTTCAAAAGTATCTTATTCATTCCAGAGGGAGAACAGAGAGGAAATCATGGCAGGAAATCAAACAGCCAGGAACGGCCCCTTTTTAAAGGGCAGGTTGTGACCCCACAGGAGCTTTGTAGGCACCTCCCTTCTTTTCCTGTGGTCTTGGGTGACCTGACACCCATCAGGTGAGAGCTGCCCTCCCCTGCAACCCCACGATGGGCTAAGCAGCAGGAAGATTCGGGGTAGCTCAAGTGGGCTCTGGATCACACTGCTGTGCTGGAATCTTAGCTCCCCCAACCACTAGGTATAGACCATGAGCAAGTCACTTCAGTCTTATCTATAAAACGGGCATAGCGGCAGTACTTACTTCATGGTTTGCTGCAAGGATTCACTTTGGTGAGGTGTGGTTCCCCCTCCCCTGTGGTGGACCCTGCTGCCCAGGCCACACTTGAAACCCGTCCTGGTTCCTCCCTTCCTCTCACCCCCCATGGGCAATCCTCTGGCAAGGGCTGCCCATTCTACTTTCTCAACATAGCGTGCCCTTGACCACTTCCTGTTCATTGCACCAGCCTCCTTCCTGACTCCCCCTTTACCCCCTCAGACTGTTCTCCACACCCAGAGGAAGCCTGTTAAAATCTCAAGTCAGGTCCTGAACCCCTTTGCTCAGACCCTCTGGGGGCTTCTCATCTGGCTCAGAGTTAAGGCCAACTTCTTTGCCTTTACCTTCCGGGTCTTCCCAGTCAGGCCCGGCTGCCTGGCTAACCTTGCCTCCTGCCTCTTTCTCCCTCTACGCCCTCTGTTCCAGCCACACTGGCCTCCCCATCGTTCCTCAGACACACCAAATGTGCTCCTACCTCGGAGCCTTGGCACTTGCTTTCCCTTCTGCCTGGGACCCTGTCCAGAGTTCCACACGGCCTGCCCTCTTACCACCTCAGCTCTCACCTCATCAGAGAGGCCTCTCTGAGCCCCCTGTCTAAAGTAGCCCCCTCTTCTCCCTGGCAAAACAAAGTCATGAGGAATGAGACGGGCCATTTTTCCCCTGGCCACCTCCTTGAAGGAGCTGCTGCCCTGAGGGGCCCAGTGGGGACCCCTGTGCCCCCTTTTATATTCCTTCTTATGGGGCCCTCACTCTCCCTGTCTGTCTCCTGCAGGTGAGAAGCCCTACAAATGCTCAGTGTGCGAGTCTGCATTCAACCGCAAGGACAAACTGAAGAGACACATGTTGATCCATGAGCCCTTCAAGAAATACAAATGCCCCTTCTCGTGAGTAGAGACTGCCATGCAGGCGGGAGGCGTGGGTGGTGGGCAGATTCCCCCAGGGGGCTGCTGGAAGGGTGGGACAGAATGTCAGGCTGAGGGCGGAAGGCCTTTCTCCTTTACCCTGCCTGCCTCACTTCCCATCCTGCTTAGGATGGACAAGGCGTCCCTCGTGCCCAGGGCTAGTGGAGGGGCCAGCAAGAGGGGCCCTCAACATGGGGAGCTCCCTCTGACCAGTGGCTCTGGGTTTTAGGACACACACGGGCTGCAGTAAGGAGTTCAATCGGCCGGACAAGCTGAAGGCTCACATCCTCTCCCACTCTGGTAAGGGATGCATGGGCCTGCCAGGAGGGTCTGCTTCAGCTCAGCTCCCTGGGATGGACCCAGGAAGAGAAAGAGCAGACACATCGTATGAGGCTTATTGTCCCTGCCTGGTACATTCCAGCCAGGGGACTTTCACTCATGTGGGCTATCAACCAGACCTGCGATGGGGACCTTAGGGTGTGCAGAGACGGATCCAACACAGTGCCCCAGTCTGAGGGGAAGCTGACCTGAGGGGAGAGAACTGTAAATTAAAGTGGTGCCCAGGGTGATATAGGTGTGGACCAGGTGTGGCTCAGGTGTGCATCCGGTGAGGAGGGAAACCAGATTCCAATGGGTACAAGATATGGCCATAAAGCTTCTGTGGTAGAGCAGGGCAGAGGTCTCCAAACCATGCCTCAGTTTCCCAGGGGCCCTCCAGAACAGCTTGGTTGGGTTTCTACATATTATTTGGTCTAGAACAGGGTTTTTCAATCTTGGCACCATTGACATTTTGGGCTGGATAATTCTTTGCCGTGGGGGCTGTCCTGCACCCTGCAGGATGTTTAGCAGCGTCCTAGCCTCTACCCACTAGGTGTTGGTTGCATCCCCTGAGTGGTGACAACCAAAAATGTCTCCAGGCATTGCCAAAGGCCCCCCAGAGGGTAAAATTACCCTTATTTGAGAACAACTGATTTACAGAAAGGATTCAGTGGCCAAAGAAAGTTTGAAAACGGGGAGAGTAGATCAAGGACTTGGAGACACAGAGTCTGGGTTTGAGTCTTGGTGCTGCCACTTTCCTGCTGGGTGGCCTCAGGCAAGTCACTGCCCCTCTCTGAGCCTTCATGTTAAGGAAGCAGAGAGCGCTGAAGACATTTGTGAAAGGTGCTTGGCTCAGGGTGAGTGTGGGCTGGAGTTGACTTCATGGTGGACTTGGAGGCACCAGTGATTCGTTCAGTGAGTGACTCTTGTGAGAACAGACTATGTCAGGCTGTGAGTGTGCTGTGGGGGGAGTGAGACAGGCAGAATCCTATCCTGCCCTCTTGGGGAGCTTAGCATTTAGTGGGGGACTGGAATAAACAATGAACAAATAAGTACATAGCAGCAAAGTATGCTGAGTGCAAAGATGGAAATAAACAGGGTAAGGGGCAGAGAATGAAGGGTGTGGGTATCAGGGAGGGCCCCCTTGAGCAGGTGACAGGAGAGCCGAGTCCTGAGGGATAAGAAGAATGAGGAAATAGCTTTCCAGGCAGAGGGAGCAGCCAGTGCTAGCCTTGAGGCAGGAGGGGACTGGGAGGTGTCTGACAAGGAGAGGTGGGTTTGAGGCCTGGTGCACAGGGAACTCAGGGGAGAGAGAGAAGATGGGGCTGAGAGGTGAAAAGGGGGGTCAGCACCATGCTTCACGGGAAACTAGGGGAGCCCGAGGGGGCTTTGGAGCTTGGAATGTCACAGTCATCTGTGTGTTTTACAAAAACATCTCTAGCTGCCCCGTGGGGAGTGGTCTGAAGGGTCCTGGGTAAGGCAGGCAGACCCAAGAGGAGGTAGCTGCTCTGGTCATCCAGATGAGAGGTGATGGTGACCTGGCAAAGTTGGCCAGGTTTGAGGGGGCTGTTCCAGGCAGAGGGAGACAGCACATGCAAAGGCCCAGAGGCAGTTGGCAGCTTGGTGCCTTTGAGGAGAGCGTGTGTGGCTGGCACGCATGAGTGGCTGGGACAAGGGAAGAGTGGAGAGTGGAGGGAGCCAGGCCAGATCACACTGGTGCTTCTGGGGCAAGCCCAGAGCCTGGGTTTTATTCCCAGTGCAGGTCACTGCTGCAGGGTGAGGCTCTGGGTGCCTCTCACTGACTTCCCCTTGCTCCCCAGGCATGAAGCTCCACAAATGTGCCCTGTGCAGCAAGTCCTTCAGCCGCCGCGCCCACCTCGCCGAGCACCAGCGTGCCCACACGGGCAACTACAAGTTCCGCTGTGCTGGTTGTGCCAAGGGCTTTTCCCGCCACAAATACCTCAAGGATCACCGCTGCCGCCTCGGTCCCCAAAAGGACAAGGACCTGCAAACCCGGCGCCCCCCCCGGAGGAGGGCAGCCCCCCGCAGTGGCAGCAGTGGTGGGCACAAGGTGGTGACCCCCCTGTCCGACCCGCTGGGGCTGGAGGAGTTGAAGGACTCAGGGGCTGGGCCAGTGGCCGAGGCCGCCCCAAGCAAGCCACCCTTTGCGGAGCCCGATGCTGTGCTGTCCATCGTGGTGGGTGGCTCGGTGGGTGGGGAGCCTGAGCTGGTGGTGCCTGGGCATGCCGAGGCACTGGGCTCCAACCTAGCATTGGCAGAGCTGCAGGCTGGGGCCGAGGGCCCTTGTGCCATGCTCGCCGTGCCTGTCTACATCCAGGCCTCAGAGTGATGGCCTGTGGCATTTGCTGCAAGGACCAGCCTGGTGCTCATCTTTGGGTCTGGAGCCTCTGGGGGCAGACTAGACATCCTTCCCAGTGGAAGAGAGCCATTGGTAGAAATCCTTTTGAATGTCATTTAAAAACCCCAGCCTGTGGCTGCCTTCCTGTGACCCCTATCCTGCTGGAAAGCCCTGTAACATTCTAGGATCTGGGGCAGGGTTGCCTACGGCTTCTGGGCAGAGTGATGGCAAGAGAGATGGCTGGAGCTTGAACAGTCCAGCATCTGGCTGGGCTAGGCTGGGGGTTGGATCCGCACCATCCTCCTGCCTACCCCCACTCGGCCACCTCAGGGTAGCCTCTCGTCAAGCTTCTCTTCAGGAAGCTTGACATGGTCAGAGTCCTTATCTATGGACCTTTTCACATACAGTACCTCACAGTGTCCTCAGACAACACTGTGATGTAGGCATTTAGGAGGCACTCAGTGTTGTGGTTAGAGTGCAATTATGAGCCAGATCTGGCTTCAAACCCAAGAGTTGCCATGCACTTGCTGTGTGACCTTGGGCAAGTCATGTCACGTCTCTGAGCCTGTGTTCCTCGAGTCTACAATGGGACTTACAATAGTACTACCTCATAGGGTTGACATGGGGATCCAGTATGAGGGAAAGGTGCAAAGAACTCGGCATGGTGCCTGGGGCTCAGAAAGTGCTCAGTCAATGTTTTTTTTTTTTTTTAAAAAAGATGACCGGTAAGGGGATCTCAACCCTTGACTTGGTGTTGTCGGCACCACGCTCACCCAGTGAGCAAACTGGCCATCCCTATATGGGATCCGAACCCGTGGCCTTGGTGTTATCAGCACTGCACTCTCCCGAGTGAGCCACAGGCCGGCCCTCAGTCAATGTTTTTAATCACTGTGTGTGTCCAAATGGCTCAGGCCCAAATTTTGGCAGTTTTTTTTCTTAGCCCCGAGGTGGCAGCACTCCCCTCTAAAGTGTGTGGGGGCTGAGGGGTCCTGCAGCTCCTGACACACAGAAGCCAGGGAGAGGTCCTGAAGGAAGGAGCTCTCAGAAAGGTATTTACGGAATATGCCCCATGGAGACACCCAGGGGAAGGGGTTTCTACTGACTCGTAAAAATTCAAGATCCTGGGCCTCACCCCCAACCCTTGGGAATCAGATGCTCTGACCAGAGCCATCTTGGGCTGGCCTGTGGATGGCCATGAGTACCCCCACCTCCAGGATTCCCCTTCTCCTCCCCAGCTAGTCCAGGCGGAAGGTGAGCCAGGCTCATCGGGAGGCAGGAAGGGGAAGAGAGGCTTGACCAGCATTTCCCCACTTATCATCACAGCCACCCCTCTGGGCAACATTGCCTCCACTACAGGAGAGGAGATGGAGGCTTGGAGAGGGGATGGGGCAAGACACAATGGAGCTGTCTGATTCAGTGATGACTGAGTTTCCTCAGATGTCTGTGTTGGGACCCACGGCTGGAGCTCAGAGCCAAGCCCAACTTTCCATGTCCTCAGGGAGGGTTTGATGTGGCGGGAGGGACAAAGTTGATGGAGGTGAGGGCTGTAAGTGTTCCAGCCTGCAAAAAGGCCGGAGGAGGAACTGGTGGGGACAGGAAGTGTCAGAGAGGATGACATTTGAGCGGGTATCGGCACTGAGTGCTTTGATGGATGGATAGACAGGGAAGGCATGCTAGGTAAGGGCAAGGCATAAGCAAAGACCTTGAGGTGTGACAGTGTAGTCGTGCTCCAGGGCTGGTGAATGGTCCAGGGTAACCAGAGAGTTCAGAGGAGCAGGCAGACAATGAAAATCACTAACACTTCAAGCCTCTACGTGATGGACACTGTACCAAGCTATTTATATTACATCCCCTTAACCTACCAAGTGAATGCTATTACTTTCCTTATTTTACAGTTGAGGAACAGGCACAGAGAGGCAAATTTCCCTGCCCAAGCTCAGGCAGCCAGTAAGCAAAGAGCTGGGATCCAAGCCAGTGTGGTCTTCCACATGCTCTCAGCACTTTGCTCAGTTGAAATATGAGTTGGTGTTGAATCAGAGAGAGGCTTCAGTGTTGGGTTAAGGAATCTGGACTTTATTCTCTACCTGATGGAGGGGTCATGGGAGGCAGTAAACATTTTTTAAAATTATAATAATGATATTAAAGGAAATTTTAAAAACCACATCTTTATCCTAATACAATTATTTAAGTTGTATTTCCATTGCTTCTTCCTGTCAGTGTACACATGCATACAATTTTTCCAATGCTGTGGTTTGAATGTGTCCCCCAAAGTTCATGTGTTGGAAACTTAATCCCAATGTAACAGTGTTGAAAGGTGGGACCTTTAAGAGGTGATTAGGTCATGAGGGTTCTGCCCACATGGATGGATTAATGTCATTATCTTGGGAGTAGGTTTGTTATAAAAGTGAGTTCAAAGAATAAAAAGAAAAGAAAGAAAAAAATGGAAATGAAAATTAAAAAATAAAGCAAGTTTGGTCTTCTCTTGTTCTCTCTCACCATGTGATGCCTTCCACCATGTTACCACACAGTAAGAAGGCCCTCAACAGATGCTGCCCCTCAATCTGGGACTTCCCAGCCTCCCAAACAGTGAAGCAGTACATTTCTGTTCTTTGTAAATTACCCAGTCTCAGATATTCTGTTATAGCAGTACGAAACAGACTAACACACCCAATAATTATGAGAACTAGGGGCTGGCTGGTTAGCTCAGGTGTTTAGAGCACAGTGTTACAACAATAAGGCCAAGGGTTTGGATCCCCATACTGGCCAGCCACCAGAAAAAAGAAAAGCATGAGAACTAACATTTATAAGGCACTTATTGCATGCCTGGCATGTCCCAAGCACTTGGATGTGGGTGCTACTTTTGATCCCATTTTGCCACTGAGATGAGGCAAGAGGCACATGAAGGTTAAGTGGCCCAAAGTCATATGGCAGGTAAGTGGCAGAGCAAGACCACAGAATAAGGGACATACCAAGATCAGGTCTAATGTTTAACAGATGCAGAGTTGAACTGCCTGGATCTCCCAGCTGAGTCATTTCAAGGCTAGCAGATAGAGAGGCTGAGGCCCAGAGAGGAGAAGGCCCTTGGCCAAGGGTCACGGAGAGTTGGGGACAGAGCTGCTCCAGGGCCCCAGGACCCCTCATAGAGCCCCGACATGTTGGACAGGGTGTAGCATAAAGAGGGGCTGGCCTGGGCATCCAGGATCCCATTCTACCCATAGAAAGATCAAAGACTTTGGCATCAGGCAGAGCTGGGTTTGAATCTTGGCTCTCCCCCTTCCCAGCTGTGTGACTTTGGCAAGTCACTTCATCTCTCTGAACCTCAGTTTCCTCACATCAATGGGAAGAATAATAGTACCTACCTGATTAGGTGATTGTCAGAATTCAGGGAAATAATTCAGGTAAAGTGGAGATCACAGATTGGCAGCACATGGGTTGAATCCAGATAGACTGTTAGCATTTACGATGTTTGAAAAAATGAGCAAACATTTAAAAATAATAATTTTTTTTTTTTTTTTTTTGGTGCCTGGCCAGTTCTGTGATTCAAACCCTTGACCTAGGTGTTATAACATTGCACTCTAACCAACTGAGCTAACTGGCCAGTCTAAAAATAATGAAATTTAAAATGTACTGCAGTGGTGAAACATGAGATGTATTCCTTCTGTTTCAGAATAAGATAAGGATGCCTGCTGTCATGATTCCAATATTATGCTGAAGGCCTGGCCAGAGCAATAAGGCAGGAAAAAGAAATAAATGGTATAAGGATTAGAAAGGATGAGATAACAGCAAGGATACTGAAATAATAGCAAGATCAATATATAAAAATTTACTGTGTTCCTATATACCAGGAGCAATTGGAAAATGTAATTAAAAATTGGGACATTTCTCATGAAAATCTAGGTTTTGGACTTCTATTGAAAATTGGGGTGTGGGTCCTGAGACAGTGGGTGGAGGGTCTCAGCCCCACCCCCCACCCCAACCACGCCAGCAATGGAGCCTGCGTGAGCCAGACTTGTTCTCCCTTCCCCCCTCCCCCTGACAATATCTTAGAATGTACTTAATAAAAAAAAAAAGAGGGCCGGCCCATGACTCACGTGG
>NW_007726497.1:284727-300808 GCF_000696425.1 Galeopterus variegatus | reverse complement strand
CAATGGAGCCTGCGTGAGCCAGACTTGTTCTCCCTTCCCCCCTCCCCCTGACAATATCTTAGAATGTACTTAATAAAAAAAAAAAGAGGGCCGGCCCATGACTCACGTGGGAGAACATGGTGCTGACAACACCAAGTCAAGGGTTAAGATCCCCTTACCAGTCATCTTTTGAAAAAAAAAAGAAAAGAAACACATTAAAAAAAAAAAAGAAAGAAAGAAAAGAAAATTGGGGCTAGCTGGTTAGCTCAGTCAGTTACAGTGTGGTGTTATAACACCAAGGTCAAGAGTGCGGATCTCTATACTGGCCAAATGCAAAATAAAGGGGGAGGGCTGGTATCTGGCGCTAGCTGGTCCCTATAGATGGGCATGTACATTCTCGATGGCCATAGTTCCCGTTCTCTGCTGTCTCCCTGACATTGCAGCTGAATGTCAGTTGCTATTTACTGTGTTGTGTTGGATTTAGAGTAGAGAAATATTTCTAAGTTCTCTCAAAAGTGGGAAAACAAGATGGCCAGAAAGGGCCACATGATTTTTTATGTTCCTCGCTCACTTTATTCATCCTTTTTTTTTTAAGATTGACAGCAGTTTATCAGTTACATGTGGTCACAGTCAAGAGGAGGTGAGTACTGTAAACTGTGCAGGCCCACACAGGGATTGCACTTGGGAGCAGAGAACAAACAGGTATGGAGGGAAGGCTTTCCAGTATCGAGGTTATCTAGTATCCATCTCACAGTGTGGACTCTGTGACTACATGACTTGAGAATTCTATAAATCCTTATTCCTTTCCTCTCTTCCCTTTCCAGTCCTCCCTCTTCCTCTAAACTAGCTGGCCTCAGTTTCTCTATCAGCAAATTTGGGGGTTGAGTCACGGTGAACTTTATTCAGTACCTTCTTATTGCCAAGTTCTGTGCTATGTGCTTTACTTACATGTCACTGAATCCTCAAGACACCCCTTGGAAGAAAGCTCTCTTATCATGCCCATTTTACAGATGGGGAAACCAAGGCTGAGAGAGGTGTAGCAACCTGCCCAAGATTTCAAGTTTCTACATGATGTGGCCCCTACCTAACTTCAACCTTGTCTCCCACCACTATTTTCTTCTCTCCCTCTACTCTAGACTCATCTGCCTTCTTGCTGCTCCTCCACCACATAAGCTAATTCCTGCCTCAGAGACTTTGCACTTGCTATTCCCTCTGTCTAGAATACTCTTCCTGCAGATTTTCTTTTTTTAAAAATTTTTTTAAAAAGATGACTGGTAAGGGGATCTTAACCCTTGACTTGGTGTTGTCAGCATCACGCTCTCCAAGTGAGCGAACCAGCCATCCCTATATAGGGATCTAAATCCGTGGCCTTGGTGTTATCAGCACCGCACTCTACCAAGTGAGCCATGGGCCGGCCCCATTCCTGCAGATTTTCTTATGGCAGTCTCCCTCCCTCTAGTCACCTTTGTCCAAAAGTTACTTCCTCAGAGAAGCCTTCCTTGGCCAATCTGTCTAAAATATCCCCCATCCCCATTATTCTCTAGTTCCTTACGTGGTTTGATTTTTATTCAGCACTGAGGACTTTACATTACGCATTTCTTTGTTGTCTTATCCTCATTAAAAACAAAAGGTCCTGGGGCCGGCCCGTGGCTCACTCGGGAGAGTGCGGTGCTGATAACACCAAGGCCACGGGTTCGGATCCCATATAGGGATGGCCGGTTCGCTCACTGGCTGAGCGTGGTGCTGACAACACCAAGTCAAGGGTTAAGATCCCCTTACCGGTCATTTTTAAAAAAAAAAAAAAAAAAACAAAAGGTCCTGGGCCGGCCCGGTGGTGCACTGGAGAGTGCGCCGCTTGGGAGCGCAGAGGCGCTCCCGCCGAGGGTTCGGATCCCATGTGGAGACCGGTTCCCGCTCACTGGCTGAGCACGGTGCGGGAGCGACACCGAGGGTTGCGATCCCGTTACCGGTCAGGAAAAAAGACAAAAAGGAAAAACAAAAGGTCCGGGCCGGCCCATGGCTCACTCGGGAGAGTGCGGTGCTGATAACACCAAGGCCCCGGGTTCGGATCCCATATAGGGATGGCCGGTTAGCTCGTTGGCTGAGCGTGGTGCTGACAACACCAAGTCAAGGGTTAAGATCCCCTTACCGGTCCCATCTTTAAAAAAAAAAAAAGAAAAAGAAAAGGTCCATGAGGCCAGGGGCTTTTGTCTGTTTTGTTCACTGATATACATACAGTGCCTCGAACTGCCCAGGACTTGTTCATCTATATTTGTTGAATGAATGAACAACAGCATTTTGAGGGAAGGAAGCCCACTCTACCCATCCCCTCCTTCCACCCCTGGGAGGCCAAGAGTGAGTTTCCCTCATGAAGAATCTGCCATGTAGACTGAGAAATGGCTAACCCAGAGTACTGAGAAGTAATGTCTCGTATAAAAGACACCATCCACTGTCTGAAGAGGGAGCAGAGACTATCTGGAACAAATGACTGAGGCAGCCATGCAGTCCAGCCACCAAAAAATCCCCCCCAAAACAAACACAAAACTACAAATGACAGAGGCAGTGGCTTGGAAGTCTGAGCTGACAGAGCATATATCTCTGTGGCCAGAAGAACCTGTTGAACCAGTTTGTCTCCCCTGTGGAGGAAGGAATGGAGGTGGCAGCTGCAGGTGCTTCCAATCCCCAAGGCTACCAGCAAATGACCCTCCCACGACTCTCAGGGCCTGAAGAGTGGTGATCAGGGAGGTTGGCAGAATCCACCTCAGGGCTAGGGGTGACCCCCTATTTGCTGTGGGTGCCTGGTGTATACATAAGCACAGAAACCTGAGGCAGGAAGCCAAGGCCCAACTTCAGGGCGTTGGTCCTGTGTAGAATCACAGAGAAGAAACTGAGGCCCAGAAAGGGAAAGGGTCTTGTTCAAGGCCTAACCATGGCAAAGCTGCCTCCCAGGTCACTGCGACCTCAGGCCACTCATTTATTCCTTCAACAGATATTTATTGAGCTCCTACTATGTGCCAGGCATAGTTGTAGGTGTTGACTACACATCATGAACAAGACAATGATCTACGGAGATCCCTTGTGGAGGAACCTGAAGATAAACAACAAAGTAAATAAGTTATATAGCATGTTACAAGGCAATGAGTACTGTAGAAAAAGAAAAAAACACAGGACAGTAGAGGTTTGGGGAGTGCAGGGCAGCCCTGGTGTGTTTGAGGAATAGCAGAGAGGCCAGTGTGGCTGGAGTGAGGCCTTGGGAAGGAAGAGGCAGGGAGGTGACGGGAAGATCATGACATGTGTAGGGACTTGAGGGACATTTGGCTTTTAACCTAAGGGACATGGAAGGCCATTGGAGGGTGGTGAGTAGTGCAGTGACTGGATATGACATACATTTTTTACAGGATCCCTCCGGTTGCCATGCAGAGAATGAGCTGAGGGGTGGGGGGTAAGAATGGAGATAGGAAGGCCAGGGAGAAGTACATTAAGTTTGTGTTGCTGCTGTAACAAATGACCACAGACTTAGTGACTTAAAACAACCCAAATTTACTCTCTTACAGCTTTGGAGGTCAGAAGTCTATGGTTCTTACTGGACTAAAAGCAAGTGGTTGGCAGGGCTGCATTCCTTCCGGAGGCTCTAGAAGAGAATCTGGTCAACTGCCTTTTCTAGTTTCTAGAAGTCACCTACATTTCTTAGCTTGTGATCCCTGTCTTCATCTTTAAAGCCAGAAAGAAGGGTAGCATCTTGCAGTTTCTCCCTCTGACCCTCCTGCTTCCTTCTTCCAATTACAGTGGACCCCGTCGGATAATCCAGGATAATCTCCTCATCTCAAGATCCTCAGTTTAACAATTCTGCAGTCCGTTTAAGGTGATATTCTGGGGACTAGGACATGGATGTCTTTAGAGGGCCATTATTCTGCCCACCACAGGAGGCTACTACAATAGTCCAGGTGAGAGAGGATGCTGACCTGAGTGACAGCAGTAAAGATGGTGAGTAATGATGGGTTTCTGCACGTAGTTTGAGGGTATAACCAACAGATATTCTTAGGGATTGGATGTGGACCATTCCTTCCTTGCAGAGGGAGACTTCTAGTTCACCTCTGCCTTGGGCCTGGGCTTGGGCGCGGTCCAGGGAGTCACAAGTCATTAATCGGAGCCCATGTGGCCCTCTAGGGCACAGTGCCTGCTGCATGGTCTGCATGTGCTCAGATGAATGGGTATGGAGTAGGCCCTGTAACCCACGACTAGCTCAGGTACAGGCTTGCTTTCAGTCCCCAATCTCCCGCCACTCACCATTCACCCCTCTCTGGTTCTGCTGGGCTGCGTCTGTCCTACCCCCATTGCTAACTTTGCCCTACTCCCCAGGGAGGTCATACCTGCTCTTAGGCCCACCACACATCCTTTATTTACGAGTTTGTATGTATCTGTGTCTCTCTGTCCATTTATTTGGATGTAGGCAGGATAGCATAGTGGTTGAGGTGACCGCCTTTACAGTAAAAATCCCAGCTCTACTCCCGACAATCTGTGTGACCACAGGCAAGCTGTTCAACCCGTTTCTCCAGTACATAATGTATAAAATAGGGACAATCATGCCCACTTCATGAAGTTGTGTGGGCTAAATAAGATAATGCATGCAAACTGCTCAGCTCAGTATCTGGCTTAGCATAAAGGGCTGAATAAAGATATTCTATTATTTTTTCAGGGTGCAAGTGCCAGCCACACCACTTAATAATGTTGTGATCCTGGTCAGGTTATTCAGCCTCTGTAAGATTTTGTTTCCTCAGCCGTCATCTGTCCCTGCCTCATAGGGCTGTAATTGGATGATTAAATGTGATATTCTATGTAAGTTCTCTGACTGAGGGCTCAAAAGATGTCAATGATTATTATTCCTGTCATTATTTATTTATTTCATAAATATTTATTGGATGCATAAATATCTGTGCCAAGCCCTTTACCTGTGTTCTCATTGAATCATCAGACTGGCCTGGTGAGAAAGACAGTGTTATTTCTGTTTCACAGATGGGCAGACCAAGGCAGGTAAAGCACGTGGCTGAATGGCAGATTCATTCTAATCTAATCTAATTAGATAAATTAACCTAATTAGACCCATTCTAATGTAGGTCTGTATGGGGGGCACCAAAACATGTTCTCTTTTCATTACATTAGCACACTTTTTTCAATTGAGATAAAATTCACCTGACATAAAACTCACCATTTCAACAATTTTAAAGTACACAATTCAGTGCTTTTTGGTATAGTATTCACAATATTGTGTGTCTATCCCCACTATCTAGTTCCATAACATTTGTATCACCCCAAAAAGAAACCCTGACCCATTAAGCAGTCATTTCCCATTTCCCTCTCCCTGGCCCCTGGCAACCACTAATCTACTTTCTGTTTCTGTGGATTTACCTATTTTAGACATTTCATATAAACAGAATCATACAGTATGTGGCCTTTTGTGTCTGATTTCTGTCACTTAACTAAGTGTTTTAAAGATTAACCCATGTTGTAGCATGTCTCATTATTTCATTCCTTTTTATGACTGAATAATATTTTATTGTATTGGATTTTGTTTACGTATTTATCCACTAATGGACATCTGGGCTGTTCCACTTTATGGCTCTTATGAATAATACTGCTATGTGCATTCGTGCACAGTTTTTTGTGTGAACATGTGTTTCTTGGGTATAAACTTAGGAGTGGAATTTCTGAGTCATGTGGTAATTCTATGTTTAACTTTTTGAAGAAATGCCAAACTGTTTTCCACGGCAGCTGCACCATTTGACATTTCCACCAGCAATGTATGAGAGTTCCAATTTCTCCATGTCTTCTCCAACACTTGACATTTTCTGTTTTGTTTTATTTTAAATTATAGCTATCTTGGCTGGCCAGTTAGCTCAGTCAGTTAGAGCAGAGTGTTATAACACCAAGGTCAAGGATTCAGATCCCCATACTAACCAGCCACCAAAAAAACAAAACAAAAAATCCCCCACAGGGCCGGCCTGTGGCTCATTCGGGAGAGTGTGGTGCTGATAACACCAAGGCCACGGGTTCGGATCCCACATAGGGATGGCTGGTTCGCTCACTGGCTGAGTGTGGTGCTGACGACACCAAGATAAGGGTTTAGATCCCCTTACCGGTCATCTAAAAAAAAAAAAAAAAAAAAAAAAAAACCCCACAAAAGTAAATTATAGCCATCCTAGTGGGTATGAAGTGGCATCTCATTGATCCCATTGTTTTTGGTTTGCATTTTCCTAACAACTAAAGATGTTGAGTATCTTTTCATGTGCTTATTGGCTATTTATGTATCTTTTTTTGAGAAATATCTATTTAAATCTTTTGCTCCTGCTTTAATTAGATTGTCTTTTTGTTGTTATAAGTTATATTTTCTCCCATTCAAGGGATGTCTTTCTTTTTTTTTTTTTTTTTTAAAAGATGACCGGTAAGGGGATCTTAACCCTTGACTTGGTGTTGTCAGCACCGCACTCTCCCGAGTGAGCCACAGGGCCGGCCCACTTTTTTCTTTTTTTGGTGGCTTGCTGGTATAGGGGTCGAACCCTGGACCTTGGTTTTATCAGCACCATGCTCTAACCAACTGGGCTAACCAGAGAGCCCCATCACCTTGATAGTGTACTTTGATGCCTAAAATGTATTTAATTTTGATGAAGTCCAATGTCTCTATTTTCTTCTTTTGTTGATTGTGATTTTAGTTTCACATTTTAGAAACTGTTGCCTAATTCACAGTTACAAAGATTTACACCTATGTTTCCTTCTAATAGTTGTAACTCTTACATTTAGGTCTTTGATCTATATTGAGTTAGTTTTTGTATATGATGTAAGATAGGGATACAAATTCCATTGTTTTCCTTTTGGATATTCAGTTATCCCAGCACCATTTGTTGAAAGCACTATTCTTTCCCTGTTGAATGGTCTTGGCACACTTGTTGAAAATCAATTGGCCACAGATATATAGGTTTATTTTTTGAATCTCAATTCTTTTTTTTTTTTTTTTTGTGACCGGTAAGGGGATCGTAACCCTTGGCTTGGTGTCGCCCGCACCGCGCTCAGCCAGTGAGCGCACCGGCCATCCCTATATAGGATCCGAACCCGGGGCCTCGGCGCTCCCAGCACCACTGCGCTCCCAGTGCCACACTCTCCCTAGTGAGCCATGGGGTCGGCCCTTAGAATCTCGATTCTATTCCATTGACCTATATGTCTATCCTTATGCCAGTTCCACACTGTTTTGATTACTGTAGCTCTGTGTAGTAAATTTTGAAATCAGGAAGTGTGAGCCCTCTAACTCTATTTTTCTTTTTGATTACTGTTTTGACTTTCAGGGCTTCTTGCAATTCCATATGAATTTTAGGATCAGCCTGCCCATTTCTGTAAAAAAGGCAGTTCAAGTTTTTTTTCTTTCTTCTCCCCTTCTCTTTTGATAAAAAAGGCAGCACATGTTTTGGTAGGGTTGCATCATATCTGTATATCAATTTGGAGAGTGTTGCTATCCTAATAATATTAGGTCCTCCAATCCATGAACATTGGATGTCTTTCCATTTATTTAGGTCTTCCTTTCTTTCAACAATGTTTTATACTTTTCAGAGTACAAGTGTATTAGTCCATTTCTGTTGCTTGTAACAAAATTCCTGAAACTGGGTGATTTATAAAGAAGACAAAATTTATTGCTTACAGTTTCAGAGGCTGGGAAGTCCAAAGTCCAGGGAACACATTTGGTGAAGTCCTTGGTGGTGGTGACACTGACCCAGGGGTCTCACATGGCAGAAAATGGTGGAGCAGGGGCTGCCCGTGGCTCACTCGGGAGAGTGTGGTGCCGACAACACCAAGTCAAGGGTTAAGATCCCCCTACTGGTCATCTTTAAAAAAAAAAGAAAGAAAGAAAATGGTGGAGCAGAGAGAGCTAGAGACCAAACTCCTCATTCTCTCTCCTTTTAAAGCCCTCAGAACCACATCCCAACCACCAGTTTTAATCCATTCATTAGGGCATTATCCTCAGAATCTAATCACCTCTTCAAGGCCCCACCTTTCAATTATCATAATAGGATTTCCCACCCTCAACAGTTGCAGTGGGAATTAAGCTTCTGATATATGGACTTAGGGGAACAGAATTCAAACAACCCACAATAACAAGTCTTTCATTTCATTGGTTAAATTTATTCCTGAGTATTTTATTCTTCCTGATGCTACTGTAAATGGAAACATTTTCTTAGTATCATTTTCGGATTGTTCATTGATAGTGTATAGAGATACAACTGATTTTTGTGTGTTGATCTTGTATCTTGAAACTTTGCTGAACTTGTTTTTACCTCTAATAGCTTTTTGTGTATTCTTTAGGGTTTTCTATATATCAGATCATATCTTCTGCAAAGAGAAAGAGTTTTGACTCTACTTTTCCAATCTGTATGCCTTTTATTTCTTTTTCTTGCCTTATTGCCCTGGCAAGAACTTTTAGTACAATGTTGAATAACAGTGGTGAGAGTAGGCATCCTTGTCTTATTTCTGATCTTAGGGGGGAAACTTTCAGTCTTTCACCATTAAGTATGATGTTATCTGTGGGTTTTTCATAGATGCCCTTTATCAGGTTGAGCAGTTCTCTCCTATTCCTAGTTTAATGTTTTCTTTTTCCTTTTTTTTTTTTTTAATCAAAAGAGGGTTCTGGATGTACCCTAATTAGTTTTTACAACTAAAAATCAGCAAAGTGCTCAGTTTTTAACTTGGTACAATTGTGTGAGACCAAGTTTCATAATAATTCAGCTTTTATTGACATGTTTTCAAAGAAGATTACAAATATATGGCTGGGTATCTTTAGCCATTTGACCTTGGGCAATTCCTACCGCTTTGGGCCTCAGTTTCTTCAGTTGTAAAATGGAGGTGGTATAGCAGTACTTATTTCATGGGCTTTGATGAACAGTGGAGATAACATGGGATTTTGTATGCAAAGGTACTCTGAAAATAAAAACTGTATGCTCCTATTGCTGCTCTTACCAGAGATGTTTTTTAAATTGTGACACATCATGTTTAGTAAAGTATGTAAAGTATGTAAAGGGCACTGATCTTAAGTATAAAGACTGATGAATTTGTATACACCCATGTGAACACCACTGGATCCTGCTTATTGAACCTCTCCAGCACCTCATAAGGGTCCTCTTCTTGGTCTTTATCACCCCCGGGGGTAACCACTATTCTGACTCCTATCACTGTAGATTAGTTTTCCCAGTTTTGAACTTTGTATAAATGGAATCATACAGGCTTTCATGTCTGGCTTCTTTCACTCAGCATATCTGTTTTGAGTCATGCAAATGGTTGCATGTACTGGCAGCTCATTCACTTTCATGAGCTAACCAGTTGGCCAAGGTTTGAAAAGGCTGTGCATTTGCCCAAGAGACCAGAAAAATGAGGGCCAGGGAAGCCTAGGGCTCTCCATTATGGAGCCAATCCACCCTGGGATTCTCTACCATGGCAGTTGAATCCTCAGCCAGGATGGCAGCTACCCTGCCCATGTGTCACCACTTCCTACCCTACACCCTAGGTTGACATCACAAATTGATCTTGGCACTTTTTTACAAGGAGTCCTGATGCAGCCTCGAAATTCTTCTCAACCCAGCAGTCCAGGTGGCCAAAACCAATTGCTTGGGGTTGATACTCAAGATTAAACCTGAGTTTTCTTTTATCACATCCCCAAGATGTTTTTGTGGGCTCACAGAGTTATGATATGAGAGGCTGTGCTAATATACTCAGTTTACCCCACAGCAGTATGAGACTGGTGGTGGTGAGGTTTACAGCATCTGCCTATTTATATATTCTTTGGATAATAGCTGAAACCCAGCAAATGTTTTGCTACCTGTGTGCCTGTGTGCAGTGACCCAGATAAGGTGAAGGGGCAGGTTACTTAGGTGTAGAGGGGTTGCTGGCCCAGGAAGTGGCCTGATTGAAGCCTCCTTGTTTTTCTTTTCTAGTTTTTATTTATTTTTATTTTTGAAGCTTCCTTGCTTTTATTTTTTACTTTCATAAAACACTGCAATATCTCAATTACAGAACACAGTGTGACTTATGTTTAACAATTTGTGTTGCTGTGAATTCTTGACAGTTCTAGCATGTCTCTCACATTTGAAAAATTTCTTCCAACCTGGAAAGTTGGGTGAAATGATCTCCCATCCTTTGGGAATGGTGACCAGTACGCGCAACAACAACATTATTCAAGGATTAAAACAACAACAACATTCAAGGCAAAGTTTTTGTCCACATGAAGATCATTGTCTGGGGGAGGAAACAAGAGTCATGTATGTAAAATAATAGAGGAAAAGTCCAAGTAAGTTCTCATTTATTTGAAACCCTGTTCCCAAGCAACTTCACATATTTGAAACGTCCAGGAAGGAATAAAAAAGACCTTTGTGAAGCCGTATTTTTCTTCATTGGAGAGCACTTCAGACCCTCATTCAGAACTGGTTTACTGTTTGTTTTCATGCAAGGCTAACAAAAGCAAAAGATTGGAAGAAGCAAATTAGAGTGGGGGAGAAGTCTCTGCTACTGGAGGCAGCCTCACTGCTAATGGCTGGCGAAGTGATTCTGGACAGCAAAGACAAGAGAAAACAATGAAATGTGGCCCCATGACTAACTGGGCCTGTTTACTCCAGGGGCAAAAATATCAACACTTCTGCTACTTTTTTTTTTTTTTTTTTAAAGATGACCGGTAAGGGGATCTTAACCCTTGACTTGGTGTTGTCAGCACCAGGCTCACCCAGTGAGCCAACCGGCCATCCCTATATGGGATCCGAACCCATGGCCTTGGTGTTATCAGCACCACACTCTCCCGAGTGAGCCACGGGCCGGCCCCCTTTTTGACTCTTTTTAACTCCACAAAGTGTTGTAACCCTTCGGTGATCGTTGGGTGACTTTAATACCACATTCCATCCAAGGATCATATTCCACAATTTTGTCCTTTAATGTTTGTGTAATTTGAACCACTTCAGCAAATTTTGGTAATGTCCACGTTGCTGATTTTGCTTCTGTTTCCTCTTCCTCTTCTTCTGTAGACATCTCAACAAGTTCTTCCAATTCGTCTCCGAACCCGTGGCCTTGGTGTTATCAGCACCGCACTCTCCCGAGTGAGCCACAGGCCGGCCCCCTTCTGCTACTTTTGAAAGCTCTGGGTCTCCGCCTGGTTTGATGATAATTGCCCATAATGATGATCCAGAATTTCTAGGAGTAAAATACACATTTTGAGCACCTGCTGTGTGCCAGGACTATGCTAAGTAAGCAGTTTACGTTCCCTATCTCACATAAGCTTGGATGTGGTCCTGTTATCACCTCCAGTTTACAGTTGTGGAAAGGGAGGCACACAGACTAGGGGAAGTAACTCACCCAAATAAGTAGTCAAGGCAGGTTTTGAATCTTTACAGTCTAAGTTCAGTGCCAAGGCTGTTAACCTCTTCTAGATTTCAAAGAACCTATTAGATGAATAAACAATAGAAAGGCATTCCAGGCAGAGGGAAGAGCATTAGCAAAGATACGGCTAGTAAGTTAAGCTAGTCAGTCATTCAATTTCTCTGAGTCTTGGTTTACTCACTATATTAGCCTGTTTCTGTTGCTTATAACAGAAATATCTGAAACTGGGTAATTTATAAAGAAATAGAATTTATTTCTTACAGTTTTGGAGGCTGGGAAGTCCAAAGTCCAGGGAACACATCTGGTGAAGGCCTTTTCCTGGTGGATGGTGACTCTTCACAGCAACGCAGGGCATCATCATCATAGTGAATGGCTTGAGTGAGAAAGAGCTAACCTACTCACTTGCTCTCCTTATAAAGCCATCAGAGAACCACGCCCGTTACCACCCATTAAACCATCACTTTATTACTGTATGAATGGAATAATCCATTCATTAGGGCATGATCCTCAGAATCTAATCACCTCTTCAAAACCCCACATTTCAATTACAGTAGGATTTCCCCTGCTCTTAACACTGTCACAGTGGGGATGAAGTTTCAATACATGAAAATTTGGGGGACAAATTTCAACCCATATCATTCACCAATAAAATGGAAACAGTATTATCTGTCAGAGGCTGCTTATGAGAATTAAATGTAATAATACATGTAAAGTACATTGCACAATGCCTAGATCATAGAAGGTCACCATATTAATTTTTTTTTGTTTTCTTTTTGTCTTTTTTGGTGACTGGCCAGTACAGGGATCTAACCCTGGACTTCAGTGTTATCAGTACCATGCTCTAACGAGCTAACCAGCCAGCCCTTATTGTTGCTTTTTTTTTTTAATACAGCAGTCCCCCATTATCTGCAGTGGATGTGTTCCAACATACTCAGTGGCTGCCTGAAACCATGGATAGTATTGAACCCTATATATACTGCTTTTTTCTACACATACTGCTTTTTTCTATACATACATACCTATGATAAAGATGAATTTATCAGTTAGGCACAGTAACAGATTAATAACAATAACTAATAATAAAATAGAACAATTATAACAATATACTGTAATAAAAGTTATGTGAATGTGGTCTTCCTATCTTTGTCAAAATATCTTATTATACCATACTCACCCTTCTTATGATAATGTGAGATGATGAAATGCCTACATGATGAGATGAAGTGAGGTGAATGACACAAGCATAGGTTTCTACTGACCTTCTGACAGGAGATCATCTACTTCAGGTGATCCTGGATCATCAAGCCATGACAATGTCGATGGTTGGATGTCAGGATGTCAGGAGCAGATGATGTCGGCGATTGGGGCTCCTTAACAGTTGAAAGTTTTTTTTCTGAAACCTTTTGGAAGAACATTGTAATCATAATTATGGTCTCTTCCTTTTTGACTCTTTTTTTTTTTTTTTTTTTTTTTAAAAGATGACCGGTAAGGGGATCTTAACCCTTGACTTGGTGTTGTCAGCACCAGGCTCACCCAGCGAGCCAACCGGCCATCCCTATATGGGATCCGAACCCATGGCCTTGGTGTTATCAGCAGCACACTCTCCCGAGTGAGCCACGGGCCGGCCCCCTTTTTGACTCTTTTTTTTTTTTTTTTTAAAAGATGACCGGTAAGGTGATCGTAACCCTTGACTTGGGGTTGTCAGCACCAGGCTCACCCAGCGAGCCAACCGGCCATCCCTATATGGGATCCGAACCCATGGCCTTGGTGTTATCAGCACCACACTCTCCCGAGTGAGCCACGGGCCGGCCCCCTTTTTGACTCTTTTTAACTCCACAAAGTGTTGTAACCCTTCGGTGATCGTTGGGTGACTTTAATACCACATTCCATCCAAGGATCATATTCCACAATTTTGTCCTTTAATGTTTGTGTAATTTGAACCACTTCAGCAAATTTTGGTAATGTCCACGTTGCTGATTTTGCTTCTGTTTCCTCTTCCTCTTCTTCTGTAGACATCTCAACAAGTTCTTCCAATTCGTCCTTAATTAACATTTCTTGAGGACCTTCAACATGTTCTTCCACTTCTTCATCAAGCATGTTGGCAAATCCTTCCCCACCAACTTGTCTTCCTGTAGCCTTGATATGGATTGAATTATGTTCCCCAAGTTTTATGTATTAGAAGCTTGATCCCCCACTGTGACTGTTAAGAGGGTGGGAAATCCTATAATGCTAATTGAAAGGTGGGGCCTTGAAGAGGTGATTAGATTCTGAGGACAATGCCCTAATGAATGGGTTAATAATGGTGGTTAGGGGTGTGGTTCTGAGGGGTTTAAAACTAGAGCACATGAGAGTCTTTCTCTCTCTGCTCTGCCATTTTCTGCCATGTGAGTCCCTTGTGTTGCTGTAAAGCTACAACAAAGAAAACCCTCACCAGATGTGTTCCCTGGACTTTGGACTTCCCAGCCTCTGAAACTGTAAGCAGTAAATTTTATTTTCTTACAAATCTCCCAGTTCCAGGTATTGCGGTACAAGCAACAGAAATGGACTAGTACAGCCTCTCCAGTAATTTTTATATTTTTCAGGCCAAACCTATTCCTCAATCTGTGTGACCATTCTTGCAGTAAATAGCTTGCTGTCACTTGTTTCAGGGGATCCCTTGATGAAGTCTTCATATAGGCTCAATGCTTACTGGTGCAACACGTTGCCATCAGTAGGAACATGTTTTCTGTCCATGTCTTCCACCCACAAATGTAATGCCTTTTACATCTTCACTAAGCACTTACCTCACACTGTGGTCATAACTTTTGAAGTTTGAGGTGCAACAGCAAAACTAGCATGAATTTCTTTTTCCTTCTTCACAGTTTCACAGATAGAAGATTCATTCTTACCATACATCTTAGCAACCTAAGTACACGATTTTTTCTCTTTTCTTATTAATTTGAAAACTTTCACCTTCTTTCTTTTTTTTTTTTTTTTTGTCTTTTTTGTGACCGGTAAGGGGATCGCAACCCTTGGTGTGGTGTGTCGCCCGCACCACGCTCAGCCAGTGAGTGCACCGGCCATCCCTATATAGGATCCGAACTGGCGGCGGGAGCACCGCTGCACTCCCAGCGCCTCACTCTCCCGAGTGCGCCACGGGGCCGGCCCTTAAAGAAGCACTTTATGGCTTCTCTTTGGTGTATCCAAGTTGCCAGCATCACTCCTCTTGCACTTTGGGGCCATTATTCAGTAAAATAAGGGTTACTTGAACACAAACACTGCAATACCTGGACAGTTGATCTGATAACCAAGATGGGAGGGTAGTGTATACAGCACAGATATGCTGGACAAAGGGATGATTCACTTCCTCAGTGAGAAATTTAAAACTTATGAACTGTTTATTTCTGGAATTTTCCATTTAATATTTTCAGATTAAATTTATCCATTTAATAATATCTTGGATAAAATTTATTAGGGGTGTCAACTGCAATTAAGGCTGTAGAGGCAGAAATAGTATGAAAAGTTTACCAGGAGCTAAATGTGAGGATCGATCTGGGAAACACTATCCATCAAAGTCAGAGAAGTGCTCCAAAACCTATTACAAATAACAAAGCCTTTATAGACAAAAGGCTGAAGAAAGCAGAAACAAAGAACAAAAAGCAGATTGGTCATTTCAGAGTTACTTTCCTTGTAAGGTGGGGATAGGGAGATAGAACAATAAAAAATGACTGATTAGTTAACATCAAGCTACTTCAGGCTATCTCCTGTGTAAAGATTAAAGCAGAGGGAGCAGGGCAGTTTGCTCAGTTGGTTAGAGCATGGTGTTGGTAACACCAATGTGAAGGTTTCAGATCCCCTCACCAGCCAGCTTCCAAAAAATAAAAAAGGATTAAAGAAAAGCGGAGAGAACTTCATTATCATAGTATTGAAGATTTAAACTGGCATATTTGGGGAACTGGCTGTTATCTCTTTCTCTTGACTTGGAAGGTCAGACCACAACCTAAGTGACATGGAATTTAGCAGGAGGGACTTCGTTTTGGTTTTTAGTCTGGTTTGTTGCGGCCTAGAGCAGGAACTTAGTCCAAAAAATGGCCTCCTATGATTTTTATTTAACAGGGGTAACTGAAACCACAGAAACTGCTGTACCTACTGAAGTAGATACTTCTTTGCTTCCATGACCATTGAACTGGAAATATCTGTTGCCTTCAAGCTTTTAAGACAATTTCACATGAATATACAGTTCAGCCATAGCTGTTTCCCACACTTACACATTTTTAAGCAGTGTTATGAACCTAGCACTTAAGTTATTTCTCTTCCTGTTCTTTCACATCTATGGAGCACGTTCCAAGGACACTACATTTCCCAGCAGGCCACGTCACCCTTTGACCCTTGCTGGACTAAAAAGACGCGCCGGGAGTTCCTCAAGCTGGAAGACTACAGCCTCCCGGCATGCAGCGCGTATCCTTCCATTAGATTTGAGGTGCGGCCGGCGCGTTGCTCATCGGGAATTGTAGTCAGCGGCGCGTTGCCCAGACGCCTGCCGGGCCGGGCGTGGGGACCTGTGGGAGGTGGCGCGGCCGGGCCCAGCTTCAGGGCGGAGGCGGAGGCGGAGGCGAGGCCTGCGGCTGCAGGGAGCGGCGGGGCCGGGAGCGGGGAGGTGTGGGAGGTGGCGCGGCCGGGCCCAGCTTCAGGGCGGAGGCGGAGGCGGAGGCGAGGCCTGCGGCTG
>NW_007726497.1:247837-283825 GCF_000696425.1 Galeopterus variegatus | reverse complement strand
CCTGCGGCTGCAGGGAGCGGCGGGGCCGGGAGCGGGCGCCGAAGCCTAGCCGAGCCGGAGCGGGCGGCGAAGGCCGGCGCGGCGAGCAGCAACCATGTCGGTGTTCGGGAAGCTGTTCGGGGCTGGCGGGGGTAAGGCCGGCAAGGGTGGCCCGACCCCCCAGGAGGCCATCCAACGGCTTCGGGACACGGAGGAAATGCTAAGCAAGAAACAGGAGTTCCTGGAGAAGAAGATCGAGCAGGAACTGACGGCTGCCAAGAAGCACGGCACCAAAAACAAGCGAGGTGAGGCAGCCCGGCCCCTTCGGACTCCCCACAGTTCCCCCGAGCCTCTCCGGGCCAGACTCTACCTTCGTCAGACTGGCCTCAAGGTCTGCTAGGACCCTGGAACTCTCCCTCTCAGACTTCCTTCCGTGGCTTCCTGGTCTAGGACCCCTTCGCGTCTGACTCCCTTCAGTGTCTCCCTGAGCCCTGGGCTCTTCCACCATCAGACTCTCATTCCATCCCTCTCCCCTCAGGCTCTTCCCACTCTTCCAGGCCCCTTCATACCCCGATCTCACAGCACTTTCCTCCGCCCTCACTCTATTTCTTTCACTTCCGCCTTTTCCTCCTGCTTTTGGCCTCATCTACCTTCCCAGCTACTGCTACTGCCTCCGTGGCTCATTTCTGCCCCCCATCCTAACATTTATGTGCTTCCTGGTCCTAGCCCTGTCCTCTGCCGACCCTTCTCTGGGATCTGAGCTGCCTCTGACCTCTCCCCATCCTACTAACTCAATTCTCGTTGAAAAGCCTCCTCGATGGAGAGAAAAGGGAACAGGGGAGAGGAGACCCCTGTATCCCGCTGTGTTTACTTGCTGAGTGAACTTGAGCCAGTCGCTTTCCCTTTGAGGCATCAGTTCCCCCATACGTCAGCCAGGGTTTGGCCTCCATAAGGCCTTCGGTGTCTTCCAGCTCAGTGATTCACTTTCTGTTGCCTCATAGCCTGGCCTTATCAGAGTTTCCCGTGGCGCAAGCCTTCACCCGTGACTCACCGCTTCCCCATCCCTCTGAACCAGAAATATGGACTCCGTGCTTCTCTTGGCCAGACTGCTTCCCAATCCCTCTACTGGGGTTCAGGGCCGGGGTATTGAACCTTGAGGCCCCCTTACTTTACTCGCTTTCTGGGCGAGTGCTTTGTATCTGTCTTAAATGAAATGCTTTAGTAACTGTACAGCAATTTAGAAATGTTCGATATTTCTTGTTTTGGCAATATGAGAGTGAGTCATACAGTGACAACCCTTCCGCCTGAGAGGAGGGCAAAGGTGGGAGGGTTTAGGAGTAATACAAACAAGTATTTAATTCAAAAGTCTGCTGGTGTGACCTTGAGCTAGTAAATTTACCCTTCTGAAAGGAAGATCATGGATTTACAGTACCCAGCACATAGATGTTTTCTTCATTCTCACAGAAGGACAAAATAGCTCTTCCTGAGGATGCCCCTCTTCTGATAGTCAATAAATATTCTGGAAATTCTTTTTGAGTGCCTACTGCATGCACTATATTTATAGGGGTGAATAAAACAGAGTGTCCACTCTAATGGGCGAGAAGACAAGAAACAGGAAAATAAATGAAGAAAACTACCATCTGGTGGTGATAAGTACTAAACAGACAAACAAAAGATGATCTGATGGGGTGGGATGGTTATATGTCACTTTAGATATAGAATGGTCAAGGAAGGCTTCTTTGAAAAGAAAGTTTGAACTGAGCCTTTGGAAGGAACCAGCTCTGTAGAAATCTGGGGGAGGAGCCTTCCAGGCAGGGAGGCAGAATAGGAAAAGTTTGTCCAAGAGGACCCCTGTGTTCTGGAATGTAGTGATTGAAGGGAGAGTAGTAAGAAATAAGGAAGTGGTGGGTTAGACCTCGAACTTCTGTTAAAGAGTTTGGATTTTATTCTAAGTGACTGGAAAGCTGTTGTGTGGTGTTATGCTGCAGTGTGTCCTAATCGTTGATAGGGTTTTGAAAACATCTGGCTGCTCTTTGGAGAGTGGGGGGGCAGAAGTGAGGGGTGAGGGTGGGAGCAGGGAGACCAGTAAGGAGGCCGTTGCAGCCATCCCTTTGTGGCCTGGACTACAGCTGTAGCTCTGGACGTGGAGAGTAGGGTTATATTTTGCTGTCTCTAGCTTTTTTCTCTGATGACTCTCCCTCAATCAGGATCCTCTGTTATTCATGGTAATTAGAGTCATTGTTTTTACCATTCTCCATTTCGGAGTGCTTCCCCCATTGCTGGGTGGTAAAGGGAGGTTATCGGTGTACCTCCTCTATCAGAGAGGTCAGTTCTCCTGTGGTCTTTTGATCTGGAGCTAGCTTGGTTTCTGCCGTTTTAGAGGTGATTGAATTGGCTTTCAAGAGGCTTGGAGAGTCTGCCAGCAGTCTGTGGAGGACCATTCTCAGTTGTAGTAACTTTGGGGATAATTAACTTCTGTCTTCTGGAGTTTGCCCGAGAGGACAGGAGCTACTATAACTTGCCCTTCTTTTTAGCATCCTCCGGGAGAAAGGCCTTAGCTGCTTACTGGAATGATGCTGTGAGGTGTTAACATCACTCATACCATTCATTTAGTCTACTTATTGACTTGCCGCCGTGCTGGGACCTTGAGAATAAGAGATGAAAATACACTGTGCCTGTCCTCCAAGAACTCAGGCTTGGAAGTGTGTGGTGTGTGTGTGTGACAGAAAAAGAGAGAGAGAGAGAGAGAAAGGAAAGGAAATAATTGTAACAGTGCTGAAACATGATGTGTACATGGGCTGAGGCAGAGGTTCCTGTTTGGAGGTGAAAGGAGACTTTGCAGAGGAAGGAGAATGTGAGGTGGATCAGCAAGGAGTTTAGTGTGTTTGAGGAGCAGTTAGTGTCTCTGGCTGGAGTCTGTGGGAAGGGACCAGACATAACACTGGAGAGTAGTCTGTAACCTCTAAATCTTGTCTTGGAGATGGTAAGTCTGTCTTTTAAAGCAAGAGTCATATCTACTTGGATTTTTGAAAGGAAATTCTAGCAACAGCTTAAAGGAGGGAGTTGTAGACTGACCAGGAAGGGACTGGAGGCAGGAATCCAGTATAGGATAAGGATAAAATCTCATAGACCTGGATTTGAGTTGTAGCTTCCTCACTTACTAGCTGTGTGCCTAGGGCAGGTTACTCTGCACCTCAGATTCTTCCTCTACAAATCAGGATACTGGTATTTGCCTTATAGGATTAAAATATGTTATGGACGCAAAGCTATTAGTACAGTGCCTGGCATATAGTAAATGATCAATAAATGCTTTCCATTATCATTATTAGAATAGGACTTGCAATAAATATTGCAAGGTAGGAACAAAGGGCCTAGAGTAGAAGCATGGAAAACTGGAAGAAAAATAATACATGTCAGAGACTATTCTAAACAAGAATCAAAAGAAAGTTAGTGATTTATTGGGATTGTGGGAATGGGCAGGATGAAGGAGAGATTGGAGTTGAGGACAATTCCCAAGTTACAGCTTGGGCAACTGGGTGGATGGTCATGTCCTTAACCAAAGTTGGGAAACACAGAGGAGGAGTGATACTTTGAAGTTTGTAAAACTTTTTTCATGTAAGTCTGGCACCATCCACTGAGACTGTGAGCTCCACGAGGTAGGATGTGATGATTATGTTCACTGCTGTGTCCCCAGCACCCAGCACAGTGCCCAGCATTTGGGCAATGTTTAGTAAATATTTATGAAATGAATAAAAACAGTCTTGTGAGTATGTTCTGTTATTCCCATTGTACAGAGAGGAAAATAAGGCTCAAGAGGGCTGTAAGTCAACTCAGAGACCAGTTTTTCCAGTGGCTGCGGGCAGCTTGTGTTTTTTACTCCCTGCGTCATCATGGCTTTTGTCATCGCTCAGGTCATTAAACACCCACCTCTGCAAGGTGTGGTGCTCCGAGTTGGGGAGAAAAGTGAGACAGGACCAGGCCCTGCCTTGCGGAGTATGTAGCCAAATGTGGATACTATTTTTATGATGTACACATTGGAAAGATGATATGGCCCTTTGAAACTAACCTCAGAAGCTTGAGTAGATTATTTGCAATGTGTAGGTGTGTCCCAGGCAATGGTTTCAGTTAGGGGCTCAGTTATTCAAAAGTTATGTTGCGTGTTTTTTCCAGATTTCTTTTCTTCTTCTTTAGTCGTGTATTCATTCTCTAGCATGTGGATGGCTCTTACTGTGTCCTAGGCCCTGCTTGGTGCTGAGGATACAGACATGAACCAGATGTGGTCCCTGCAATCCAAGGGACTTAAATGTCATCACTTATGAAATAATATTCATCCCACATGACTATGATGAGGATTAGCTAAGATAATATATGAAGGAATGTGGCACATTGTGGATATTGAGTAAGAATACTTTTCTGATAAAGTTATCATTGATCAGACTTCTTTGGTTTAATTGTGAAAATAGAAAAGTTCTTTCACTGAGAGCTGGATGGAAACCAGGATTGAGGTCTAGATGAACTGACAAAAATCACCCAAACTTAGGTGTTTTTTGGTACCTTTCTGAACAGTGCCCTGTTGGTTTTCTCTGTAAGAAAATGATCAGATATCAAACTTCCTTCCTTCCTTCCTTCCTTCCTTCCTTCCTTCCTTCCTTCCTTCCTTCCTTCCTTCCTTCCTTCCTTCCTTCCTTCCTTCCTTCCTCTCTCTCTCCTTCCTCTCTCTCCTTCCTCTCCTTCCTCTCCTTCTCTGTTTCTTTCTGTCAGCACTACACTCTAAACCAACTGAGCTAACCAGCCATCCTAGATCCTTTTCTTTTTAAGGCATGGTAACTAGTTAAGGAAATAACTACCATAGGTCGTTCAGATTTCCCTTTTTTTCCTGTTTTAATAAAGATGGAAACAGTTTGTAGAAAGGATCATATTTTAGTTTAACAAGAAAATTTTATGAGATTGAGAAATGGAAACTGGGTATCTCAAACACCCTGTACTGGTTCATTTCTGTGGATTTATGGATGCAAATCAGTTCTTTTACAGGTTAATTTAGGTTCAGCCGAGAATGTCTGATGGATGCAGAGAGGCCAGGAGCTCATGGGAAATATATCTTCATTAAGTTCTGCTCATTGCTGGAGCCAGGGTGGCATATTCATGTTTAATAAAGACGCTCTAAAACGTTAGCATTTGAGAAGATGTCTTAATAAATTAAATTTATAGTGAACATGGCTTTGGGTTCTCTGGAATCAAGATACCAGGTTGAAAAGCACAACATCTTAATGGTTCATGTGCCAGCAGGATCTCTTACCCCGGAGGCTTGGGGATGGAAAACCCAAAACCTACCCAGGGAATTGAGCTGTGGGAATTTCTCTTGGTGACGCTTAAGTTTCTCGTTTGAAGAAATGGTTGGCCAGATTGGGTTTGGTTTACTTTTCAAGTCAGATGGAATGTCAGAGAGGCTGTCTAAACATGCTGGTGCCTTTGATTCAAATGACAAAATTTTTTTTTGCCTCATTTGGCAAGGAGATTAAATATTTTTAAGTGCCTGCCAGAGTAGGTTTATAATGTGATTTGAAATTCAAGATCGATTTCGTTTGGAAGTTTAACTAAACATGAAGACCTTTGAGCCAGACTGTTTTACTTGGGAAAATCTTGAGTTGTTCAGAGTTGGGTTTGAGTGTGGGGAGTGAGGTCCTGGAGAACAGCCTGTGAAGATGCGTGCAAGCCATGAGTCTCTGAAGTGTAAAGCCAGGATCTGATTTGTCTGCAGTGGTCCCGAGTCCTGATGTGGAGCCAGGGTCCACTGCAAGGAGTGCGGAGAGCTCTTGGGGCCTTGAGGAATTCTTCTGGGCAGGAAAGGTTTATGAAAACTTGGCCTAGAATTGTTTTGTACTATGCCACTGTCTTTAAAAGAGTGAAAGAGAGAGGATATTCAAAAACGTAACTTTAGATTGATCATTCTGAGGATGGTGACTATATTTAGAAGGAAAACTTGAACATAGAAACAGGAAACAGACATAGGTGGATATAGTACTGGTCTGTTTTAAGCTGTTTGGCTAAAGTCAGCAGATATTTACTGCTTTCCTTCTAGGAGGAAGACAGCATAGTGGTGTAAGCAAAAGATTCCTAGTTTGAATGCAGCTTTACTACTCACCAGCAGTACTTTGGCAGTTACTTGCCCTCTCTGAATCTCAATTTCCTTATCTATAAAAAGGGAATACTAATACTTACTTCATAGCATTCTTGAGAGGATATGGAATAAGTTGATGTATGTAAAGTGCCTAGCAGCGTGCCTGGCACGTAGGAGAGATGTAAATGTTTCCTTGTTTTCTCAGGTATAGTCTTAGGCACAATAAGAGTATAAGGATAGATAAGACACTACCATCTCCCCACGAGGTGATGAAGACACACACTCCTTCAGCAAGGAAGACACACACAGGTACAAATAACTATGATAAAAGGCAAACCACAGTAAGTATACAAGTGAAGTGTTAAAGGAAAATACAGCAGGAAGAAATTAATTCATCTCTGAGGCCGGCAGGTTCATCTCACACAGCCACCTATCCAATGCCCAAATTTCCTTTGCAGTATTCCTGCCAAGCAATTAACCTCTGATTGAACTTCTCTGTTGATAGGATCTATATTAGGTGCTCTATCCTCCCACGCTACAGCAGACTCTGTCTTTGGACAGCTCTGACTACAAAATCATTTTTCTGGGCTGGCCCTTGGCTCACTCGGGAGAGTGTGGTGCGGATAACACCAAGGCCACAAGTTCGGATCCCATATAGGGAAGGCTGGTTAGCTCACTGGGTGAGCGTGGTGCTGACAACACCAAGTCAAGGGTTAAGATCCCCTTACCGGTCATCTTTTTTAAAAAAAAAAAGAATATCATTTTTCTTATTTGGGACTGAGATCTGTCTCTGCTACAGGTTGGGGTGGTAGCTCCATGGGGAAGCAGCCTGGGCTAGTGGAAAGAATATGGGAATTGGAGTTAGAGGTATGGGGACAAATTCCAGTTCTGATGCGAGACAATTGTGAACAGGAAAACAGGTTGCTGAATCTGTTTCTTGGGGTCACAAAGAACAGGTCTGTGCCCCTCCCCGTCCACTCACCTGGACAGGAGAGATCAAGGAAGATGGTACTTATGTCTCAAGCCTGCCCTTTGCTAGACCGTCTCTGCTCCATTTACTGTTTGTTGCCTGGTGTTTCTATTCCTTCCTTGTTACCCTCCTCTGGATGTGCTCCTGTTCATCAGTGTTGCTTTTAGGGTGTAGAATGGGCAGAGCCGAATACTCTGAATACTCTTTGGCCCTGCTAATTTCCATATCACTGAGACATGTTTTTTTCCCCAAAAAAGCAATCATGCTTTACCATGGCTGTTCCATGGCTTTTCATTATAAAGGGAATGAGTATCTAGGAACCCGTAAAGTTTGTTCGGCCCTTCTTAAGGATTCTTAGCTGAAGGATTGAATGATTTAAGTTCTTAAGAGCATCTGGCTGGCTTGATTCTCTCATAGCTGATATTTCTCGTTCTACCTCCTCCCTTTTCCTTACAAGGCAAAGCTGGCTGGAAGGCTTATTTGAGGGATAGAGAAAAGCTATAAATTTCTTTTCATTGTGGCCGTTTAGCTCAAAAGGTTATTGGTACGCATAGTGGAAAAGGTGCTGGATTTGGGCCGACCCCGTGGCTCACTTGGGAGAGTGTGGTGCTGCGCTCCCACCGCAGGTTCGGATCCTATATAGAGATGGCTGGCGCGCTCACTGGCTGAGCGCGGTGCGGGTGACACCACACCAAGGGTTGTGATCCCCTTACAGGTCACAAAAAAAAAAAAAAAAAAAAGGTGCTGGATTTTGGGGTCAGAAGACCTGACTTTACATTCTACCTCTGCCACTTGCTGGTTTTGTGTTCCTGGGTAAGTTTCCTCACATATCTGAGCATCAGCTTTTTCAGCTGCAAAAATGAAATACAGTATTTACTATATAACCTTGCTACTCAGATGATCTTGCTACAGGTGATCTGTGGGAACACCTGGGAAGTTGTTTAGAAATGCAGACTCTTAGATCCCATCCTGACCTACTGAGGCAGAACCTGCATTTATATGAGATGCCCGTGTGGTTTGTATGCCCATTAAAGTTTGAGAGATTTTGAAATAGATTTGGAAATTGATCACGGTTTGGGGGCTGTGATGTTGAAATCCCAATTATTTTTGGTCTTAATGTTGCATAGATGGACATTTGCATTTAATTTTAGGTGGTCCATTTAAAAGCAGGTAGCTGGAAACTTTGGCTTAATTCGTGAATCCATTTGATAAGTATGTATTAATTTTAGCAGTATGCCAGATACTGTCCTAGTTGCTGGGTAAATGCAGATGAAGACAGATCACTGCCTCTGAGGAGCTTACAATCTAGCTGGAGTGACAGACAAGTAAACAGATAACTGTGGTACAGTGTGATCTGTTCTAGTAGCATATTCAGAATAAGTAACATATTCAGAGTAAGTGACATGCAGTAGAGGGAGCCGAAACAGCCTGGGAGGTAGGTACTTTTATCTCCTTGTATTGAATAATTATTTTGGAGAGTAATGGAATGTTAGAGCAGAAGGGAGCTCAAAATGTATGAGAGTTTGTAACTTTGAATGAATAGGAAAAGTTTTTTGGGAAAGAAAAACCAGGAACTTGGAAATATATGCAGTAGTTTTTTTTTTTTTCCTTTTTGTCTTTTTTCGTGTCCGGCAACGGATTGCAACCCTCAGTGTTGCGCCTGTACCGGGCCGGGACCGGCAACGGGATCGCAACCCTCGGTGTTGCTCCCACACCTCGCTCAGCCAGTGAGCGGGAACCGGTCTGTATGTGGGATCCGAACCCTCGGTGGGAGCGCCACCGCGCTTCCCAAGCGGCGCACTGTAGCAGTGCGCCACCGGGCCGGCCCTATGCAGTAGTTTTTAAAAGCACTTTATTTGAATCAGAAACCTCTTGGTGCAGACATAGGAATGGATCAATGTTTTACTTAGTTTAGTAATAAAATAATTAGCTTTGGAATTCTAAATTTAAAGTATAGTTTATCCTGATAATTAATTTGCTTAATTAATTAATCCATGAAAATCAATTAATTACAATTGTCTTCCTACAAAAGGAAGTAGGAACAAAGAAACCTGAGGAGTGGGTTTTTTACTATCTGTTTAAGCAGGAACTGTAAATTTCGTGTTTGAAATCTTTATAAGATCTGAGAGTTGTGAAAGCAAAAGTAAGGCTTGTACATGTGTGTAGACCAGCTGCTATTCCTGGCAGAGGTTTGAAGAGGCATTGCTCTACCAAGTCTAGGCAACCTGAAAGAGGCATTTACCTTGTGACTCCCTGATTAGGGTGAGGGATTCAATCAGTTTGGTATCCCAGAGTTCACTGGACTTGGAGACATTGACTGACAAGGCTGGCATTTATAACCTAAATGAGGGCTGGCCTGTGGCTCACTCAGGAGAGTGTGGTGCTGAAAACACCAAGGCCCCGGGTTCAGATCCTATATAGGGATGGCCGGTTAACTCACTGGTTGAGCATGGTGCTGACAACACCAAGTCAAGGGTTAAGATCTTACCGGTCGTCTTTAAAAATAAATAAATAAATAAATAAAACCCAAATGATTGCTAGTTTTTTAATTCTCCATCAGGTGGATGGATCAGTTGCTTTCACCTCTCTAGAGCATTTTCTCCCTTTAGAATCTTGCACACAGGCAGTGCGTCGTTGCAGATTACTTGTGAGTCTAGAGTTAGATTTGGGTGTCGAGTTGTAATGGGCTCCCATAACCTTCTATGGCCATGTCCAAGGAGGGAACTCGTATCAGCTTGTTGCTCCTAGCTGACAGGACTGCAGGGCTCTCTTTTCATGTTTAGATTTTAGAAGTAATTTTGGAGGCGTAAAGGACAGATAGCAATATAAGACCACTTAGGTAATTTTCATCATTCTAAAAAAAATTCTGTTTCAAAGTAAACAAAAATCTTCAGGAAAAAAATCCTCAGGAAATAAAAACACACATCCCTCCATCTTTGGAAAATGCCATACACTTTACAAACTTGATCATGTTTGATCTTTTCAACAACCCCATGTGTTAAGTGGTATTATCCCATTTTAGAAATAAGAAAGCCAAGGTTCAGATTACATGAGTCACTGGGCAGACCCTGCTCTGTGCCTTGGGGATCCTAAGGTCGACTGTATCACAGTTCTGTTGTCTTTGACATTTTTATAGGGTCAGAACACTGTATCCTTGAGTGCTCATAACTTATCAGTGGACAGAATCCTGTCATTGGAAATCAATTTTTATAATATTCTCTCCAGTGTGAGCACCTTCTATTATTCTTCAGGGGAATACTTCATATTTGTACAGGGTTTTGTGGGTTCCAAAGTACTTTGACATGCATAATCTAGTTTTGAAATTCAGAGAAGCCTTATAAGGTAAATAGGGCAGGTTATGATTTTTAGCCCCATTTTGCAGAGAGGAAACTAAGTCTCAAAGCAATTAGTGGTTTACCTAGAGGCAGAACCAAGGCTGGAGCCCTCCTTTTTTTTTTTTTTTTTAAAAATTTTTTTTTTTTTTTTAAAAGATGACCAGTAAGGGGATCTTAACCTTTGACTTGGTGTTGTCAGTACCACGCTCTCCCAAGTGAGCTAACTGGCCATCCCTATATGGGGATCTGAACCCATGGCCTTGGTGTTATCAGCACCACACTCTCCCAAGTGAGCCAGCCACCAGCCAGCCCTTGGAGCCCTTCTTTAGGCTCCAAGTCTAGTGCTTTCCTACCACACGATGCTGTTCCTTACTATTAATGCTCAAATTCAGATTCCCCTGGCAGCTCCAGCAAACCTGTGTGTCAGTAGAGCGTGCGATCAGTTTGAGGAGGACAGGTTAGGGTGGGGGTCCTTAGAGTGACTGGATCATTTTATGCACAGTGAGACTTGTGCCAGAGAGAATTGAGCAGACCGTTAATACATTCTAGAATGGTTTGATAGCCTTTATTCACTTGTATTCATTCTTCATAGTCTGCTATGCCATCAGCATTGTGCTTTTTCCAGCCTATTTTCCATCTTTTCTCACAGTAATCTGTGTCCTCTAGAGCAGTGTTGCTTAACCTTGGGCACTATTGACATTTTGGACTGGGTAGCTCTTTGTTGTGGAGGGCTGTCCTGTGTATTATAGGATATTTAGTAGCATCTTTGGCCTCTACCCACTAGATGTTCATAGCAGCCCCTCCTCTAATTGTGACAATTAAAATGTCTCCAAATATTGCTAAATGTCTCCTGGGTGGGGGAGGGGGAGCAGCAATTGTCAAGCCACTTGCAGGTACAGCTCTAGAGCTTTAGAGGATGGTCTAAGGATGAGGGGATCATAAAAAGCAGAGCTGAGGGGACTTGTTGGAGTATTTTTAATCCTACCGTTTTGTTGTTCTGTTCAGGAAACCAAGATCTAGAGATTTAGCTCAGGGCCACCTGGCTCTGCTTTCTGGGAGTCTGGCTAGGGCTGGGACTCAGACTTGAATCCCTCCCACACAGGGCTCTTTCATCAACCCAGAGGTCCATAGTCTTTTCAGATTGGAAGACCCTTTTCCAATTCCAAAAAATGTCAGGAATGGTTATGTGATAATAGCTATACTTTTAGTACCTGTTAATTGAGAAGATACAGATACATAATTCCTTTCAGCACCATATTTACTAACTACCCACTGTTCTGTGTCTTTGTCATAGGACTGTGTCTAACATAAGTGGTAGGAGTGATCACGTGGTTGTTGTTTTTATTATTGTGTGGTACATTCATCATTTAGTGCACAGGCAGGCATATTCACAGAGCACTGGAGTGATAACTGTGAACCCCATGGGCTCACAAACCACAGATTGGGAACCAATTGATGCATTATGCCACGAGACTCAAGAGAACAGCTTGCATGAAACTCCGGGCTTTTCCTGAAACTGTGGACTCTCTCCACACTTGAGATGGAAATCTCTACACTCTGTGGAAATAAAATTCAACAGACTACCCAGAGTCCTCAGTGCATTTCTCTCAACAGCTATACACTAGGGCATTTGTGATAAAAGAAGAGACATTTGGCTGGAAACAAGCTTTTAAGTTTCTAGCATTAGTTGGTAAATGGTGCATGGGTCCAAGGGGAGTTTACCGTAATGGCCTTGAACTTGAGAATCTGTGTTTCCAGAGCCTCTCATCTCAAAGCAGTCAGCTTCTCTGACAAGAACCATTATTCTTATTGCAAAGATAAACAGAGAGGCCAGGGCACACAAATGGTCCCCGAAAAAAAGCCAGCTCCTCCCAGGTTTAGGAGCTGGGACTTCTGGTTTACATCCCAGGATGGGTCTATTTGTTTCTGTCAGATGATATGGAAGAGGAAAAAGATTAAGTTCCACCCAATTCAGCAAACATTTTAAGTGTTCACTGTAAAACACTCCATTTGAAGGGACTCTGTGGGACATAGAGTTCTTAACCTTCCAGGAGCTTCCAGTCTGGTGAGGGCTGGGGAGAAAGGCAGACAGTGCACAACAGTCTCTAAGGTAAGACACAGCATCACTGGTATTTAGTCAGAGTATGGTAGGAGGAGGACAGAAGGAGAAATGAATTACAACTGAGAGACTCTGAGACAGCGCCAGGGAGGGGAGGGGTTCTGAGCTGGGACTTGACAGATAATGGGATTTGGAACAGAGCAAGGGGGTAGGACAATTCCAGGCAGAGGAGATTGTGGGATCCAAGGTACAAAGATTAATATATGCTGTGTGTGTATGTGGCAGAGATGAGAGATTATGGGGTGTGGGTGAGGGGCAGTGGTGGTGGCTCAGGTGGGGTGAGGGTTTTGGCTGTGGCTTCCCAGAGGAGGCCCTGGTTGCCAAGCTGAAGAATTTGTGTTTGGGTTTAGTGAGGCACTTACGAAATGGACATTTTCTGTTTCTAGAGAGCAGTTTGCTGCAGACCAGCAGCCATCTCCCTGCAGCACCCTGGTGAAGTTTCCCATTGGTAGGCTTTCTATCCATTGTTGCCTGAAGGAATGAGGTGGGCAGAGGGGCTTTTCCCTGATAAGGAAGGTCCTATGGGTCATTACCCTTTCTCTTGTTACTTCTCCCCAGTTCCTCTTTTGCTTTATTTGAAGCCCAGCATATCCTGGGCAGCTGGGTAAGACAGAACAAGTTTTCCTCTGCTCTGAGAATATCTCAGTTTACATGCCAAAGGTAAGCAGGCAAATCCTCCCTGCTCAAATTAGCTTGACCCAGCCTCATTTATTGATCAGGTCCTTGGCTGTCTTTTTCTTTTTTTTTTTTAGCGGCTGGCTGGTATGGGGATCTGAATCCGTGACCTTGTTGTTATAAGACTGTGCTCTAACCAACTAAGCTAACTGGCCAGCCCACCTTTGCTGTCTTATATTGTATGTTTCACTCCAGGCTGCCTGGTTGGCTCACTCAATTAGTCATGATTTTGGGATTATTTAATCTTCCCTTAATGTTTATCTTTGATCTTAGAGAGAGCTAGTTACTTCTCTTGGCTGATGGCAGTGACCTGTATTTCTGAGGTCATAAATTTAAGTTCAGTCCAGACTCTATCTACAATCCCATTCACAAAAGTCTGAGAACTAACTCTTCCCACATACCCCTCAACCCCTTTTTCTTAGCTCCTGGCCTTCTGTTCGCTTTTCTGTCCCTGGGTGCTCACTCCATCACCCAAAATGGTGAAGCAGGGCCCTAGGTCTTTGAGATGCCGTGCAACCAAGTTCTTAGTTCTGACTCTGTCACCGCGTGTCTTTGGGCAAGTGCCTTCCCATCTCTGGCCTTGTTTTCTTAACAACTACATAAGAATGGATTAAATGAGTGCTAAGATTCCTTCCTGCTCTAACATTCTCTGAGCCAACAAGTGCCATATTATACAGTAACCCTCCAGAGAACCAGGTGTTGCTCCCAGCAGTTTTGCTGCATAAAAAGATGGAGCAGCTCACCATTCATTTTCTGTTAACAGCTTGGGTACATCCCTGCTCATTGTAAAAGTTGACAGTAGCCACAGGCTGTTTTTGTAGAAGGTGCTGGACATTTTTCCATTTTGATTCCCTGGTTCAGAGGCCAGAGCTGATTAATGGTTTTTAGCAGCTCCCCTGAGCAGCACAGATGCTGGAGGGCTTCTGTCCTGGCATCTGAGCCTTGTTTCGATCAGTAGCCTGCCTCTGACTTTACTGCCAGCCTTTGGCAAATGAGAGGCACAACTTTCTGCTGGGGTTGAGCATGTTCAAGCCCTGCTGGACAGAAACCTGGTGACCATTAAGTGACCATTAAGCACACTGGGGTTGCATATGTGTGGCAGGAACTTGACTTTGCCACTGACCCACCTTTGGGGTCACAGGATATAGGGGACTTGTCTCCTATGTGAGAGTAACAAAGAAAGGAACCAGTTGCTGAGCGCTGGCCTGACTTGAGTCATTTTAATTAAATCTGCTCTTTAGGATGGAGAGTGAAGAAGCAACTAATGATGTTGGGAGTGCTGGGAGGAGAGCGGGCTTTTCTGCAAAGGCCTTGTGGGCTTAGTGTAAGTCCTGGCTCCATCATGAGCAGCTAAGCCTCTTAGGAATATGGAAAACATTTATCCACCTGGTTCTAAATTAGGGCCTTTAAAACCTCAAGTCCATACTAGTAACATTAAAACAGCTCTCTCCCTTTTATTAACTTGCATAGTACATTCCTATCTCCTAAGCAGCTCTGGATAAATCACACAGCTTAAGAGCTCATCTTGCCCATACAGAGGGGAATCCCAGGCCCAGAGAAGTTAGGAGACCTGTTAAAAGTGACACAGCTCATTCATTGAAGGCAAAGCTGGGATTGGAGCATATGGCTCCTATTTCCTCATTCCAGTGAGTTTTTCTGCTGCCTCACTGATTCTCAGCAGATGCTGTAGTGGCATGTTCCCAACCCTGCCAGAATGGTTTTGAAAAGGAAGTTAAAGTTGCCATGCAGAAAGCCGGCTAACAGGAGAGATGTAGCAAACAGTTGCTATTTTAGGGGGTTGTTTTCTTTTGAATTATATCTGGCTGTCAGTGGTTTGGCAGGCTGGCACAGCCTGGGTGGAGGATCACAAACCCCAGGGTCTTGTTGCTCCTACATTTCTGACTCTGTGTGACCAGGCTGAATAAGGCACTGTCTTTCTCTTTATCACAGGTTCCTCTGCAAAGGATCAGAATAATTCCTACTTTTAGTCTGTTTTACTGACTCTGGAGAGGATTAAGAAGTCTATAAAGAGACTTAAGAAAAAATTGGTATATAAATAGCAATTTTTGGGGCCGGCCCGGTGGCGCACTGCTATAGTGCGCCGCTTGGGAAGCGCGGCCGGCGCTCCCGCCGAGCGTTCGGATCCCACATACAGACCGGTTCCCGCTCACTGGCTGAGCGAGGCGCGGGAGCAACACCGAGGGTTGCGATCCCGTTGCCAGTCCCGGTCCGGTACGGGGGCGACACTGAGGGTTGCGATCCGTTGCCGGACACGGAAAAAGACAAAAAATAAATAAATAAATAAATAGCAATTTTTGGTGCTGCTTGTTTTTTTTTTTTTCTTTTTATTGCAGTATAACTTACAGTAAAGCAGACAAATCTTAAATGTATAGCTCAATGAATTTTAACAGATGTATGTCCCTGTGTAACCACCACCCAGATCAAAATATAGAACATTTTCAGCACCCCAGCTGTCTTGATGATTTTTGTAGCAGCTCAGGACTTGAGAAAAGAGCAGTGTTTGTTTACTCTGGCTCCTTTAAGACTCTCAGAGGCCTTTTATCCTTCTGTTACTTATCTAACATGTTTCCCAAACACCTTCAGTACAGGGCACACTGCTAGGTGTTCTGGGAGTACAGAAATTAGGAATTGTTGGCCTCTGTCTGGGGCTCACAACCCATCAGGAATTATGACTAGAATCCAAGGGAGAAAGTGAGAAGGGCTGTGTGAGAAGCTTGGAGGAAAGACGCTGCCTCTTGCTGGGAGAGGAGAGGGTGTGTGTGTTTATGTAGGCACAGAATTTTCCCTGGTCCTCTAAGTGTTTGTAAACAGGAAAGGGGCCAGATTAAGATTTTATAAGCCACTTCTCAGCCACATTGGGTACTTGGAGAGGTGTAGACCCAGTTTGCCTTCTCCTTTGGGAAACAGGAGCGGACTGGGCAGCATGGAGAAAGCAAAAACAAGAGGCACTTCCTGCCCTTGTCAGGCCCCCAGGCTCTAAGTAACAGACTTCCCTTTGGTCTTGGGTCTTAAGACTAAGACAACAAATCTTCTGAGTGAATTTTGGTCTGAATTTCTGCCCCCTTTGGTCAAATAGTTTAAAACATAGGATTTTCTCTTTCTTAAGTGAAAACAGACCCAAGAAGTTCTTTTCTGATCCTTTGCATAAATGAGAAACAACTTTTTAAAATTGCTAATAAAGGCATATGGCTTTTAAGGGTTGTTAGGAGGGATGGAGGCCATATCCAAAGTAGATGCATGGCAATCTTTTTCTTCAAAGAAAGAGGTTTCGGAGGTAGTTAAGACCATTGCCTGAGGTAGAGCCAGCGTGAAGAGATAACAACCTAGGACATCCGAACATTACAGAGCCGCATCTTGGTATGTGTGTACATGTGTAGACTGTAGATAGGAAAGGAAGAAGGGTGATGGCTTAGCCTGGCTGAACCTTGTTCAGGTTCTAATGAAATGAGTTACTGTGTTTTGGAAATAATAAGTGACTTGAGAGATCATCTGGGTCCATTCTCTTACCCTATTTTACAGAGTAGGAAACTAAGACTTTGATTTGATCAGATCTGGCTGGCAGCAGAGCTTGAACCAGAATCATCTCTCACGTTGGTGGCTCATGAAGACGTTCTGGAGGAGTGATCAGCAGGATTTGGAAGGAAGCTTGGCTGGGAGAGGATGGTGGCAAGGAGGAGGATGAGTGGAGTGACAGGAACATTGGATGGTTCCTCCCAGCATTTGGAGCCAGGAAAAGCAAGGTCCCGAGGAGGGGGAGGCTAGAGTGGGGAGGCAGGGTGAATGCTGAGGCTGTCAGTCATCTGAGGTAGGTCCCTGGGAGCCCCACAGCAAGAGGGTATGAGGGATATTATGGCCAGGATTAAAGATTTTGTGGGTTTGTTTGTTTTTTTTGGCGGCTGGCCATACCAGGATCCAAATTTTTGACCTTGGTGTTATCAGTACCATGCTCTAAATAAGTGAGCTAACTGGCCAGCCCTGGACTAAGGATTTTGAATGGCTGGGTAATCCTCAGTGCTTATCTTCCTTGTATTAGTTAGCTCAGGCTGCCATAACAAAATACCATAGACTGGGAGGTTTAAATAACAGAAATTTATTTTTTCATAGTTGGAGACTGGAAGTCAAGGTGCTTGGTGATTCGGTTTCTCGTGAAGGCTCTCTTCCTGGCTTGCAGACAACCAGCTGTCTTCTTTCTGTGTCTTCACATGGCCTTTCCTTGGCATGTGTGAGTGTTATGGGAGGTGGGTAGAAAGAGAGAGAGATCTCTATTCTTATAAGGCCACTAGTCCTATCAGATTAGGGCCCCACCCATATGACCTCATTTAGCCTTAGTTACTACCTAAAGGCCACATCTCCAAATACAGTCACATGTGAGGCTGGCCTCAACATATGTATTCTGGGGAGACACAATTCAGTCCATAGCACTCCTTATCTTTTTGTTTTCTAATTGGCTATTTTAGGACCTTTGAGATATTGTTTTCCTTGGTGTAGGAAGCCTGCTTTCTGACATTTCTTTTTTTACATTCATTTCTAAACAATTAGATTGTAATCTAGTACTGTTGTGACTTGTTCAAGGGAACAGAGGTTATTTTCTCTCAGTTTCAGTTTCTGGTAATTCTGTACAGTTTGGAGTTAGTCCTCTAGTTTTATTTTTCTTACATACATTGTTAAAAGCTACAGTATTCAGCAGGGAAGGTCAGATAGCAAATTCATGAACCAATGTGTTTTTGTTTTTAATTGTGGTAAGATATACGTAACATAAAAATTTCCATTTTAACCATTTTTAAGGGTACAGTTCTGTGGCATTAAATACATTCACATTGTGCCTGATCTGTTTTTACTCTTGAACAAAACACTACTCAAGTTTGTTTTCTGCCATTAAGATTAGCTATTTGACATCTCTGAGCCTGTGTCCCCATCTGTAAAATGAGAATATAATAGTAATAAGGGCCCTCGAGTCGGACAAACTGGGCTTGCATTCAGGCTCCATTACTTGCTAACTGCAGTCCTTTAGTTGCAGGTGATAGAATGCCAGCTCATACCATCTTAACCTGCTGGAAGGGGATTTATTGACTCACATGACTCTGGGAAAGGGCAGGGTTGAGCTGGTATCTCTGCAGTTGACTTCATTTGTACTGACTTCCTCATGAGTCTGGGCCATGGCTGCAGGCCACTGGTTTATAGCTTTGGTTGCCCCCGGGGGGGGGGTGTAAGTCTGTGCCTCTTTCCACCCCCATTTCTCTCCTAGCTCTGTTAGAAAAATTCCAGAGAGGGATTCTGATTGGCTGCTGAGGTCATGTCTCATGACTAGATCAATCACCATAATCAAGGGGAGGGTGTTTGTGGCTCAGCTTGGATCACACGCCTACTCCACCCAAGGGCCAGGAAGGCAGGGTCGTTTGCAAAGGCGTAGGAAAAGAATTGCCCCTTACTTTTCTCTTCCTCAGTGGTAAAGGCACTCCTCCTGCTCATATCTTCTTTCTCAGCCCCAACAAGGCTATGGGGAAGGCAGGATATCTGGGTTCTGGTCCTGGGCCCACAAGGCTTTCCTGGGCACTGGCTCTGTGATCGTACCTCCCCAGGCCTTTGTTTCCCTGTCTGTACAAATAAGAAAGTGTCTAGCTGTCCATCCCTCACTGAGCACTTACTGTGTACCAAGGATGCCGAGATGAGTAGAACACTGTTTCTGCTCCTAGGAGCTCACATTCTAGTTAAATTGCATGAAGTGTGAAAAAGAGATATGCCGTAGGTTTCCAAGACTCTGAGGTTCTGTGCCCCATTTTTTTATGGACCAAGGCAAGACTACCTTTTCCCAGAAGAGAACCAGCTTCCTGTGACTCCTTTTGCCCTTTGTCCCTTGCTGCCATTTGGGCAGGGAGGATGATTTGTCTCTGCAAACCCTCATCATGTCTCTTTGATTCCAAAAGGAAAAAAGGCTGGTTTGGTTTTCCCTGTTGCTCTGCTCTTCTAACAATTGCACACGCTGTAAGTGTTTTTCTGTTGGCATTCCACTCTCTCCCCACTTCCTTACAAACCTCCCCAGACCTCTGTTGTCATCTCAGTTGCCAGGGTGCTCTCATGCTTGCTTAGGCAGAAGGGGGCTCTTGTTGGCATGGATTCAGCTGGAAGCAGAGGAAGAAAAGCCAGTCGGAAAAGAAACAGTGCATCCCAGCCTGGGAACGGAAACCAAGGGCAGGCTGTTTCCCCTCTGTCCCAGCCAAGAATCTGGCCACCTCGAGCAAGCCTGGCTAAGTGCATCCTGCCTGGGACTTGGTGGGTGGGGGGAAGAGCTCAATCAGTGCCCTCGTTCCGTAGATAGGACCAGACCATAGCTCCAGTGCTGGGCACAGTTAGGTGGTTCTGTGTGCTGCTTTAAATATAACTGCCTATCTGGGGATGGGGAATAAATTGGCTGTTCTTTTTTTTAAATTTTGATTTATATAATCATTTAAATGGTACATAGTTTTAAAAGTGTCTTCCCTACCCCAGCCATTCTGTGCCCTTCCCAGAGACGACCAATTACAAGGCCCAGAGATAGTCTCAGCAATTACAAACTTATACCTGTATATTCTCCCAATATACACGTACGTAAGTGGTAGCAATTAGGTTACCTTGGAATCCTGTGCTCTTTATAGTTTTGAAAGAAGTGATTTAGAAATTTGACCCACTCAGAAGTCCCTGAACTCCATCTTCATCATATGGATTTAGAGAATGTTAATTTACATTTCAAGTGCTAATTTGAATTTTGAAGCCCACAGCCCCACAGAAAGACCTGTAAGAATTGTTTCTCCCTCCCCACCCCATCTTCTCTTCTCCAAGTCATTGGTCTCTCTGAGAAATAGCATCTCTACCACCTAGTTGCACCGGCCAGGGATCTGGAAGTCATTCCTGGCTCCCTCTCATTTTCCTTCCCCTGCACATTCAAACAGGTGATACAGGTCCATGGAGTCTTCCCTCTTGGTGTCTGAAGTTCATCCTCTCCAGGTCAGCCCCTCTGCTGTGGCCTTGGTTCAGGCCCTTGAAGTCACAACTTAGTGGATTATTGCAGTGGTTGTCAGCCCCTTTCTCCCCACAGCGGCCAGAGGGATCTTTCTGAAATGCAAATCTGATCACGTTCCTGGCCTGCTTAGAGTCTTTCAATAGCTTCCCACTAACCCTGGGATAAAGTCCATCACCTCCTTAACCAGACAGACAAGTCCGTTCTTGAGTTTCTCTCTTCCGCTTTTATCTTTCCTTGCTCTTGCCCCCATTCTCTCATGCCTCTCTGTTCTTCCTGCTTGGGATATGTCCCTCCTAGCTGTCTCTTATGATCCTTTAAAATCTGTGATTGCTCCAAAGGTTACATTCCCCTCCTCTAGGTCCCCACAGTGCCTCGTGGTTACCTCTGTCATTATATTACATTGTCCATCTCTCTGCTGGTCTGTGAACTCTTTCAGCCTTGGGTTTGTATCATTTTAGTTACTAGTTCCCTAGCAAAGTGTCATGAGCAGGGTATAATTCCTGATATAGTAGGAGTAGCATGGATTTCGGTCATTCAAGGAATTTGTCCATTTCATCTAGGTTGTTAAATTTATTGGCATGAAGTTGTTCATAATATTCCTTTTTTATCCTTTTAATATCTGTGGAATCTAGTGATATAACATGTGTAATTCCTGATACTTATATTCTTTTTTGCCTGATCAGTCTGGCTAGAAGTTCAATTTTATTGATCTTCTCTAAGAACCAGATTTTTATTTCATTGACCTTCTCCATTGTTTCTTTCTTTTTCTTTTTTTTTTTTTTTTTGCTTTGTTTTGTTTTCTTTGGTGGCTGACCCCTAAGGGTATCTGAACCAGTGACTGTGGTGTTATCAACATCTCCCTCAACCGAGTGAGCTAACTGGACAGCCCCTCTCTTATTTCTGATTTCTGTTTTATTGAGTTTTTCACTTTGATCTTTATTTCCTTTCTTCTACTTATTTTGGATTTCATTTGCTCTTTTTTTTTTTTCCCTAGCTACTTAAGGTAGAAGGTGAGGTTGATTTGAGATCTTTCTTCTTCTCTAGTATATGCGTTTAGTTCCCCTAAGTCCTCTATTAATGGCATCTCACAGATTTTGAGATGTTGTGTTTTCGTTTTCAGTCAGTTCAAAATACTTTCTTTTTTTTCCTTTTTGTCTTTTTTCGTGACCGGTAACGGGATCGCAACACTCGGTGTTGCGCCCGTACCGCGACCGACGGCAACGGGATCGGCGGGAGCACCGCCACGCTCCCAAGCGCCGCACTCTACCGAGTGCGCCACCGGGCTGGCCCGAGTTCAAAATACTTTCTTTTTTTTCCTTTTTGTCTTTTTTCGTGACCGGTAACGGGATCGCAACCCTCGGTGTTGCGCCCGTACCGCGACCGACGGCAACGGGATCGGCGGGAGCACCGCCACGCTCCCAAGCGCCGCACTCTACCGAGTGCGCCACCGGGCTGGCCCGAGTTCAAAATACTTTCTAATTTCCTGTTTCCTTTCTTCTTTTTAAATAAACCTATGGTTTATTTAAAAGTATGCTATTTTGTATCCAAATATTGAGGGATTTTTCAGAGTTCTTCTGTTTAAGATTTCTAATTTAATTCCATTGTGGTCAGAGAACACACTTTGTATGGCTTGAACCCTTTAAAATTATTGAGACTTGTATTATGGTCCAGAATATGGACCATTTTGGTAAACGTTCCATGTGCAAATGAACAGAATGAATATTCTGCTGGTCGTTTGCTGAGAGAGTGGTATTGAAATCTGACTGTAATCGTGGATTTGTCTGTTTCTCCTTGAAATTCTATCCGTTTTTGCGTCTTGTATTTGAAAACTCTGTTATTATGTGTACAAATATTTGCAGTTGTTATAGCTTCCTGATAAATTAAACACCTTTATCATTATGAAATGACCTTTTTTGTCCCTGGTAATATTCTTTGCTCTGAAATCTACTTTGATATATTAATTAGTATATCCACTCTCACTTTCTTTTGATTAGTGTAACCATGGTATATCTTTTCCAATCCTTTTATTTTTAGCCTACTTGTCTTTATAATTAAAGTGTTTCTTGTAGGCAGTATATAGTTGGGATTTTTTTAAACCCAATTGAATAATCTTTGCCTTTTAACTACAGTTACCTCTTCTCCCTGAGTGACATTTGTGGCTGACATTGGATCAGAATGCTGACTTCCTCTGCCCAGCTGGAGCAGCTGAATTCAGAGGCCAGAGGGAGTCTCTGATCTTTGTAACTCACTTTATGAAACCAGTTCAAATAAAAGAGGGGCTGCTAATTTCATTGGACAGGAAAAACTTGATTATGTGAAATACTCAGGAAATGGAGTATATGGATGTTAATTATATTTTCAGGATCACACACAGGGTCAACCAGAAAAAGCCTTTTGTGCTTGTTTCAGTCCAGTTACTGGAAATCTCATAGCTATATGGGTTCATATACTCTTAGAGCTGGAAGAAGACTTAGAGACATCTAATCCACCCTGCCCATGTCCTTGATAAGGAGTCCAAGGCCCTAAGAAGTTAGGGGACTTGCTTGGTAACATAATTTGGTCATGGCAGAGTTGGAACTAGAAGCCAGATCCAGGATCACAGGACCCATGTTGCAGGTTCTATCTAGAGACATTTCACCTGGAATAGTGGAAGGAGCATTGTCTGTTCAGGGCATCTGGCTTGGATTCCTCTTTATCCATTACCTCTGATTTTGTGACCTCGAGCAAGTTGTTGAACCTTTGTGACTTTGGTTGCTTATCTTTAAATTAGACATAACCTTAACTGCCTGAAGGCAAGATATTGTACCAGATAACTTTTGGCATTTTCTTCCAGATCTAAAATGTAATTTTATTTATATTTATTTTTGTGGGGTATAGTGTGTTGTTTCAGTATATGCATGTGAGTCACTTGGGGTGGGTAGCATAGTTTTGTACTTGTTAGTCCAGTCCTTCTCCTCCTCCCCACCCCCCTCCTCAGATTAAAATTAATGTCAGGTGTTATAGGACTGGTCAGGACATGTAGATGAGTAATATGGCCAGGGAGAAGATGAGGAGCAGTGGTGGGCTCTTAGGTGAACTGGAAAGAATGCTCCCCTTCTGAAAGGGATGGCTGCTACTCAGCTCCAGTGGATTGTTGCCAGGTGGCAGTGTGGGCTCAAAGGAAGCCAAAAATTTGGCTTTTTCTGTGAAATATGTAATGTTGTAATTAACATATTATGATATGTCTTAGTTAAGACATGAAACAAGACATATCTGTGGGCTACACAGGTGCCCGGTTTTCACCTCTGATAGCTGTTTAAATGAAATTCTGCAGCCTGGCTGGTGTACAGGAAAGAACCTTGACCTTGGATTCCAGAGCACAGGCTGACTATGGCTCTCATTAAACAAGCGCAGGTCACTTGCCCTCCTAAGATCCCAGTTCCCCATCCTGGCCCTAAGTTATTCTTATCACCAAGATCTACTACTCCCTGACTGCCTGCTGTGTCTAGGAAGTGAAACACCTCCTATTCCTCCCACAATGGAACCCAGCTGCAGCAGAGCCGTGGGACGCCATCAGCTGCCCTTTTGGGAGCAGGAGGAGGCAGCCACATAGGCCTTTGCACTGTTCCCTTTTGTAGGCTGGACTCCCGTTGGCTATTTTCTCTTCTTCTTTATGGCCTGGGCCACTCCCGCTGGAACAATCTGCTGCTTACTCTTGGTCTTTGCCACCTCCCTCCAGGAGTAGTCACAGGGGAGGTCCCAGGCTCACTGTCCCTGATAATAAAAAGCCCCTGCACTGTTTGGTTTTAAAATTCTAGGAATCCAGGGCTGGCCCGTGGCTCACTTGAGAGAGTGTGGTGCTGATAACACCAAGGCCATGGGTTCGGATCCCTTATAGGGATGGCCGGTTAGCTTACTTGGGAGAGCATGGTGCTGACAACACCAAATCAAGGGTTAAGATCCCCTTACTGGTCATCTTTGAAAAATAAATAAATAAAAAATAAAATAAAATTCTAGGACTCCCAATGGGAGTTAACACAGAGAAAAAAGTGAGCAAATTATAGAAGTTTGGGAAACCTTACCAAGTTCTTGTAGCTATGGTCCCTGGGCCTTTTAGAATATAGAGGGAAGGACATTTTAGGTCCTGGTAAAGATCTGGAGGCCGTGATGGGGTGAGAGGACAGAGGGCACTAATGGGTGAAATGAAAGGGCCACCCCTCCCTTCTCGCTATTTCAGTGCTGTTAGGGGCACATGTGGGAGATGAAGGTTCTACTCTTGAGGAGCTTATGGTTTAGGGAAGACAAAGAACAGGCATGAAGGAGGAAGATATTCTTTAAAACACAGAAAAAAACTCACTGCAAACTCCCCAGGTATGTAGAATTGTTAACCTAAGTGTAGAGGGGGTGATTAAATGGTTGGATTTTATTATATGTGCTTTTAACCAATTTAAAAATTACTAAAAAAAATGTTTTTTTTCTCGTCAGAGTCTTTTACTGTCTACCGTCATGGATTACCAGTTATTGGAGAATTTAGGGGGAGACTGAGCTGCCCCCTTGGATGCCTTTGGTGCCAGACTTCTAGTTTGTGGAATCTGTGGGGTGGGAAAGGCCCCAGAAGCTCTCAGATCTCCGGTCCCAGGCAGAAGCAGCCCCAGCTGCCTGCTTGGTGCTGGGTAGATGTTCCTGCATAAAGAACATGTCCTTTGCAAGTAGGCAACCTGTCTTTGCTCCCAGGCTAGCCACTGCCTAACTGTAGACTTGGGTAGGTAGGTAGGATATTGTAGGCTCTTTGAGCCTCAGTATCCTGATTTTTCAAGTGGGACAATAACAGTTCCTACTTCATATTCATAGGATTGTTGGGAAGAGCCAGTGAGTATGTAAAGTACCAGTCACGGTGCCTGGCACCCAGGAAGCCCCTCATAAATGTTAGCTGCTGTTATATATTATCTTTTTCTCCATCATGCTGCAGCTGTATACTCTTTTGTGGAGAGACACACTGGGCTAGGAGATGGGACAGGACAGGGACAGAAAGATAATGTTGGACACAGGTGTAAGGGCAGAAAGGGCGTGATCCCTTTTCTCTCCATCATAATGGTCACGACCAACACCCCTGTAACAAAGGTGGGTTAACAAGAGAAAAGCATGACACATTTATTTGATCATAGTTGTTTTTTTTTTTTTTTTTTTTTAAAGATGACCGGTAAGGGGATCTTAACCCTTGACTTGGTGTTGTCAGTACCACGCTCAACCAGTGAGCTAACCGGCCATCCCTATATGGGATCCGAACCTGTGGCCTTGGTGTTATCAGCACCGCACTCTCCTGAGTGAGCCACAGGCCGGCCCATATTTGATCATAGTTTTACATGACATGGAAACCTTCAGAATGAAGACCCAAAGATATAGGGAAAACTATCCACTTTTGGGCTTAGGTTCAGTGAAGAATGGGTAGCTGTGTAGAAATTATGATTAGACAGAAGAGGTATGACCTAATGCTAATAGACCGAGTGGGGAAACTCAGCAAGGCCTGTCTGTTCATTTTCTTCTTGGCAGCATTCCTTCCTCCTGGGTATGTGGCAGGACCCTCTGGAATGAGGGTCTTAATTTCTTTATGGCCAGCTGTTACATAAAAAGGTGGGAAAAGGTTAGAGTAATATTTTTTAGGCTTGATGGCTGGCTTTTTTAAAAAGGGGTTCTGGTTTCTGTGTGACCTGCCTTGAGGAAGAGGAATTCTGGTTTCTATGACTTGCCTCAGGGGAGGATAGAGGGTGAGAGACAGGAGGGCAAGAGAAGGTCAGAATTAGACTTTGCTTCTGAGGCTGCTTCTGAGGCCTCACTTTGGGGTACCGTTATCTGAGCCCCAAGACAGGCAAGTAAAGAGAGGCCAAGGGGGGAAGGAATAGGCAAGGCGGAGAGAATGCTTACATTCATTGAATGTTTTCGTAGAGATTATCTCATACATTCGTGGGGTAGTGACATCACCCCCATTTTGCATCTGATGAAACACATTCAGACAAGTGAAATAACTTACCTGACACCCAGCATCAGGGCCAGGATTGTGACCCGATCTTCTGGCACAAAGCCTCATATTCTGTTCACTGTGGCCCAGTGCTGGTAGACATCAACCAAGGGCAGGGTTGATGAAGCTGGAGTTGACTAAATGATCTAGGTGGCCTTAAATTGGTTTTTCCCAAACTTTGTTTTGCAGATGTTGGTGTTTGTGTGTTGTTGGTTTTTTTATCTTTTGTGTGTGTGTGCTGAGTTGGGGTGTGTGGGTGTTCTCTTTCTATGGAAATAGGCTCTGAGAAGTCCTGCAGTTAATAATCCCTTTGAACAGCATTTACTGAGAACTTACTGCATGTAAGGCCGTGTGCCAGGTACTTCACATACATACCTCATTTTAATCATCACGGGAACCCTATGAGGTGGGTGTTCTTATTATCACGAGGATTAATGAGATTAAATAATTTGCCTAGGGTTACTTGATGGCAGAGCTGAAACCACAGCTGGAGAACTGGACTCCCTAAATGACCGTTGTAATTTTATGTGATCCAGCATGTTCTAAGCTTGTTTGACTGTGGAGGTATTTTATCATACCTTTTATAAAACACACTTTGTATATGCTGCTTAAATGATTTGGGAGCAGTTTGATATTCTGTTAGGTTGTTGATTGTGGGGCTTATTTCTTTCATCTTTGTCCCTGTTAAACAGATAAGGGGCTTCTTTCTTTCTCTCTAGAATTTTCCCTTGCAGTGAGTACTGTACTCCCTGTGTGTTTGCTGATGAAGTCAGCAGGGTTTCAGATTCTGATTTCCTGGTCACACACAAGTACTTATTTTGCCATCTCTAAATGGAGCACGTTAGCTCCAGGCCATGGAGAGCAAATTAAGGGAAACGGAGATACATCACAGAGAAGGAGGCTGCTCTGAAAAATGCTGTGTGCACCTATAGTCTGAACTCTCCAGCTGTGTGGGAATAAATACAGCAATGTCAGGGACAGCATTCCAAAGCTTTTGCAGGATGAGGCCTCTGTCCTGCAGGTGAACCTAGGACACTGAGCAATGATAAACACAAAACAGCCTCTTTTTGGGCTTCCAAGGTGCATTTTGGTTTCTGAGAACTTTCTCTAGGTCCTGTAGGCCCACACTGTCCCAACCACCTTTACACAGGGTAAAGAAACGAGAGCCCAGCCCTGCCCCCACCTTCTGAAACTACAGGCAGGATCAACAGCATTCATTTGAGGAAGGTACCTTGCAACCAGGCAGACTAGCACCTCTTTTCCATCTTGTTTTCTTTTTCTTCTGACTGGGGACTTAGGAAAGCAATTAGCTTTCCTGTTCTTTCATGTGTCTGCATGAGCTTTTAAATGGAGTTTGCAGGGCCGAGCCCGTGGCGCACTCGGGAGAGTGCGACGCTGGGGGCGCAGCAGCGCTCCCGCCACGGGTTCGGATCCTATATAGGGATGACCGGTGTGCTCACAGTGCTCGCTGGCTGAGCGCGGTGCGGCCAGTCTCAAAAAGGACAAAAAAATAAAAATAAATAAATAAATAAATAAATAAATAAATGGAGTTTGCAAAGGGAAGGGTTTGGAAATTGGATGAAAGAGCATTAGGCAGATTTTCCTTATGGCAGGAGGAACTGCTGGCTTATTTAGAGCAATTTAATTTGGCAATTACAGACTTGAGTGGTAGAAAGATCCCTGAGCTGGAGACCTAGGTTCTAGTCCTGATTTTTTTCCTCTGCCTTGCTTCGGGGTCCTAGCAGGTTGTGCCACATTTTCTGGGCATCATTTTTCTCAGTTATCTAATGAGAGGGGTTGGACTTCGGTATCTTTGAGAGTCCTTCAACCTCCCTCTGCTCTTTTTTTTTTTTTTTTTTTTTTTTTTTTTTTTTTGTTGTTTTTTTTGTTGTTTTTGTTTTTTTTTTTTTTTTTTGTCTTTTGTCTTTTTTCCGTGTCTGGCAACGGATCGCAACCCTCAGTGTTGCCCCCGTACCGGACCGGGGACCGGCAACGGGATCGCAACCCTCGGTGGCGCCCCCGCGCCTCGCTCAGCCAGTGAGCGGGAACCGGTCTGTATGTGGGATCCGAACCCTCGGGCGGGAGCGCTGCCGCGCTTCCCAAGCGGCGCACTATCCAGTGCACCACCGGGCCGGCCCCAACCTCCCTCTGCTCTTGATGTTAAGATTGTAACTTCTATTTGGTCAAGGTTTGGTGGGATCTGTGATGCCTTGTGATGATTTCTAATAATCATCTCTACAGGAGTATGGGCTTCTTTGACACTGGTGGTTAACTGTTGTTTTGACTTTGGGTCTTTTCTCACCCACACACTCAGGACAGATGACAAATGACACCCCCAACCCCACTCCTTCTGCTGTCTAGCAAAAGCAACTAGTAGCTTGAGGGCCAAGTATGGTCCTCCTGGCTGAGGGTACCCTGAACGTTTGAGATTTATTCATGGGCAGAACAAGCAAGGGGCATTGGAGTGCCTGCCCCCAGCAGGCTCCCTGCCTGCCAGTAGCCCTGCCAGGACCAAGCTGCTGAGGGTTCTTCACAGTTCTCACTTAGGGTGGAGTCCTGGTGTTGCATTTGTGTGTAAGTGTCCTCTGGAGTGTTTGTGTTTGCCATGTCATTCACACTGAGAGCGGGAAGGAAGCAGCCCTCTTCTTCCCTCCCAGCCCTGTACCTTTTGTTAGATGACTTCAAATGTAGACTCTTGGGTCTTTGAAAGGACTATAGACGTCATTCATTTAGGGAGAGCATATTACTGGACCCTCTGTCCCCCCATGTCTGAATTTCACTATACCAGTAATGAGTGTATGGTTATGGCTTCTTTGCATCTATTGAGATGCCCTGGCTATTTGCCCCTGTACTGAATGCCCCCAATCGGGGGCAGGCAGACTTGCCCTCCTCAGCAACTTTTCAAAGACGAGTCAAGTTTGCCTTTGCCTAGGAGAAAGGAATGTCCTGTCTAGTTGCATTGAACTGATGAGTTCTCTGAAAATGGTTTTGGTAGTCACTAACAGGTGCCTTGCTTTCTCATCCTGGGAGAACGTCTTTTCAACAAGTCTTTCTGTTTCTTGGGGTATCTCTTCTGTATCTTTCCTCCAAATAGCTGTTTGGAGAGTCTAATGAAGCATCTGTCTGGAGACCAATGTTTATTTCAACATGGTTGGAGTTGTTTTTGCTTCAGCTTTCAGAGCCAATAAAGCTAGTTATTAGATTCTGTAATTGCTGCTGTAATTACTCTCTTGGAACCGGCAAAGGCATAATTAAATATGGAGATTCCAAAGACTTTTTTTCCATCTAAAAGCAGCCCCTTAAACTTCTATTGGCCTGGGTTAGATCTCCGTTGTTAAAGCCACTGTTTTTATAAATGATACTGAGGGTTCTTTGGCAGTAAAGGGATTTTTTTAGACACCTCTTCTTTGAATATCTGGTTTAGATGAACAGTTCCTCGATTACCCAGTAATTGTATTTATGTAAACATTGGGCTTGGCTTTTTGGACTTTGGCTACATATAGAAGCAAATTTCTGTGGTTGGAAATAAAGTTGGGATGAGGAAGTTTTACTTTAAGTGTAACTGTTCAGGAAGAGTGGCATTTTACTTGTCAAAGCACTCTGGTTCCTCTAAGCCTTTAGTTTGCCTTATGTTATGCTCCACCATGGTGCCACATGTTTGTAAGATGCGGAGTGGTTCAAGTGCTGTGAATATTAATGTTGTCACCTATTCTCACAGCCCAGATGCTGACCCCATGTCTATTTTCAAGGTTACTTTACTCATGAACCATGTTTGGAGGCTTCTGAGGGTGAAATTAATTTGGAGTTTTCAACTAGTTGATAAACACAGAAGTTAGATCGTTGTAGAAAAAAATCAGCAGTCCCCAGTAGACACCATCCTGGAGAGTTGACTGCATGGAGGGGAGGAGGCTGTGCGAACCCTGCAGGCAGGAGAGGAGCCCCGGGGGGCCAGGCTGTTTGCTTGGGACTTTTCCCCAGTCTCAGAGGGCACACCTGAGACTTGCAGACGTTCCTGTTTTATATGAAACAAGGCACTTTGCAGCAAGGTACTTGCAAAAGTTTCTATTTTGTGTGGGCCAGGAGGAATGCAGGGAGAGGAGCCTGCCAAATGATTTCCCTGGCCCCTGTTTCAGCAAGATAGTACCATTTCTCCTCTGAGTCAGAGGTGCACAGCAATAAAATATGGGCACACCTCGTATGAAGAACCCTGGATAGAATATATGAAAACCTTATAAAACAGATGAAATTGCAGATTCAATGTAATGGACATTAAGCACTTCCTGTGTATCAGTTGTGCTAGATGTTCGTCTGCAAGGATGAACGATATAAACATATTTCATTTATGGTGAAGGGGGTCTCTTGCTTACCTCTCTAGTATATTTGGGTATTTGCTTCCAGATGATTTATTATTTGAGAGATTTTAGAAGTGGAGATGCAGATCAGAGATTGGCATACAAGGAGTCACTGTATTAGAGAAAAAGATAAAACAGTTCTAAATCTGACATTAGAAAGGAACTAACCTTAGTTTTAAAAATCAGAATGTAGCTGACTATATAAAATCAGTTTCATGAACATTTTATCAAGCTCCTGTCACACTCAGGACACTGAAAAGCAAAGCAGATCTGTCACCTCAGTGTTCGTTCATGAGAACTGTCCCGGAGTCACTTGCCATCATTCTGAGCCTGTGGTGGGGAAGGGTGGAGGGCTGGGGGTTGGGCTGAGCCCTCCCCTTCTCACTTCGCAGCAGGATGACTTGGGTGAGCTGCTTTACCTGTCCGGTCTCTGTCACCTTTTTAGTGTGGAGTCTGGGTCTCCACCACATGACTGGATGCTGCAGGATTAAATGAAATGAGGAGGTAGACAGGACTGTCACCTTGCTTGCTTACTGTGCAGCAGGCTCTCAGAATGCCTTGGTGAATCTTGAGTGGTGGACAAGTTGTTATATGCTGGGCTGGGCTGTGGGTGATGGGGACAGCTACCGGGGGAAGCTAGGAAAGAGTTACCTGTGGGACATTGGTGTCTGGCCTGAGAAGGCATGAGAATCACTTGTGACAAGGGCATGTCTGGATCACTTTTCTGTGGAAAAGTAACACAGCACCGAAGTCACAGAGGAAGCAGGTCAGCAGCCCCACACCCCTGGGCACGTACAGGACTCTCCTCTGCCATGATTGTCTGTGGCAAAAGTGGTTATTCAGACTTTGTGGCTTTGTGGAGAGAATTTCAGTCCCTTGCCTTGACTGTCTGTGGCAAAGGTGGTTATTCAGACTTTGGGCTTGTGGAGAGAATTTCAGTCCTTTGCCCCTGCAGGACCTTGCAGGCTACATTAAACCTTGTGGAGGCTTTGTCCTGTGGGCAAAGAAAGCTATTGAGCATTTTTAAGCAAAGGAATGGCTGGATTTGCACTCCTGTGTTCCTAAGGTCCCTTGGACACTCTGTGCTATACTGGATGACCCCTCCAGATCAAGGAGTTCCACACTTGCCTTAAATCCCCTCTGCTGGTTACCACCTGGTGACCTGGGCTGAGTTACATAATCTTTCAGAACCTCATTTACTAAAAGGGGTAGTCATTCTTTTTTTTTTTTTTTCCTTTTTGTCTTTTTTCGTGACCGGTAACGGGATCGCAACCCTTGGTGTTGCGCCTGTACTGCGACCGGCAACGGAATTGCAACCCTCAGTGTCGTGCCCACACCGCGCTCAACCAGTGAGCGGACTGGTCTCTATATGGGATCCGAACCCTCGGTGGGAGCGCCGCCGCGCTCCCAAGCGCTGCACTCTACCGAGTGCGCCACTGGGCCGGCCCAGGGGTAGTCATTCTTACCTTACAAGGTTGTCGTTGTGAGGTATTTATGTAGTGTGCATGACTTAGTGCTATCACAAGGTGAGGGTGTTCAGTAAGGGTCTTTGGGACCCTATGGCGTGACTGTAGGATAGATTTCTTGAAGTCATGGGCTGTTCTGGCCATTCGCATCAGAATCAAGGGAGACTTGGCTTTTCAGATTTTACTGAGGCATATTTCGTTGTTTTTCACATTTTTTGCAAGTTCTCTTTAGCCTCCCCTATCCTTTGGCTGTGAGAATATCTCCTGGTTATTTTATCTGCTGCTTTTAGAGGGATCGTGGACTGTACATGCAGGCCAAGCTTGGCAAGTTTTCCCTTGGCGAGTGGTTCTCAGGATGGAATCCTAGGCTAATAGGGAGTGTGAGTGGAAGGAACATGGGACCTATTCATGTGACATGTGGAAAAACTACAACTCCATTAGGGAAGGAGATTGTGACCTCCATCCTACAGGAGATGGCTCTGGTCTGGAGCTTGGGGGACGTTGGGGAGCGTGCATGGGCGCATATGTGTATATGTGAGGCTAGTGCTGTCTAGACCCAAGGCAGGGGCTGGGCAGCTTTCTGGCCCTGCCCTGTCCATGTGTGTGCTGAGCATTCTTCCTGCTTTGTTGCCCATCTAAGATGTGTGCTAAAGATAATTTTCAGTGTAACGAGGGGAACTGAGAAAGTAAGAGGGAGGAAGCCTGGGTTTTGAGTAGAGAGAAGTGGCTTTGGTCCCAGCTCTGCCGTAAATTCACCTCGGTCAAATTGTTTGCCTTGATTGGAACTTAAAACAAGGTGATCTCTATAGCTATAACATGCCAGGAGGCTAAAATAGATGATGTCATTGACTTGACTAAATGGTCAGACTTGACATTTGTCCATGTCCAGGAATTCTGTCTTTCTTTTAGTTTAGTTGTGTTTTCCATGATAGAGAATACTGTAGTAGCCATCTTCAGGCATGGGGCTTTTTGCTTTGAATAAATTTCCAGAGGAAATAATTTGGTCAGAGAACAGGAACATCACTGTGTCTGTTGCTGTGTGTTGCCATATTACTTTTCAGAAGCGTAACAATTTACAGAATGTTGGCTTTATGTAAGGTAGCATTTTAACCCAACTGATCTAGTATTTGGTATAGTCATTATATATTATTTTCATAGTTTAGTTGGCCTAAAATGGTATTTTAAAGTTGCTTTATAATAATTAGAGCTGTGTGCTTTTTTGTGTGTGTGTGTCCACTGTGTTTAATATGTTAGGTGTTTACATATACTATCTCATGTACTACTCACAATGTACCTAAATAACTCAGATTAAGTCTGTGAGCTGGAGTTTGAGACCAAGACAGTTTGACCTTATAGCACATTTTTTCTCTGGGTGCCTGTCCATGCTCTGATTTGTGTGTGTGTGTAGTTACTAGAGAGTGTAAACTTGTGCTCGTGTGCTTGTTTACTGGCTGCATTTTGATGTATGTGAATTTTGTGTAGTTTTCTTAGAAAATTGAATGTGTTCTTTGTGTGGAAGAGATTCTTAACCCTCTGTTACAGTGGAAGCAGTAAGTGAGGTGCATTCGGTATGACTAGGGAGAAGACTCAAATGAACTCTAGGTCATCACCCAGTATCTGGCCTCTCTGAAACCTTGTTTACCCACCATGCAGCAGCCCTCCAGGCCCTGAAGCGCAAGAAGAGGTATGAGAAGCAGCTGGCGCAGATTGATGGCACATTATCAACCATCGAGTTCCAACGGGAGGCCCTGGAGAATGCCAACACCAACACCGAGGTGCTCAAGAACATGGGCTATGCCGCCAAGGCCATGAAAGCTGCCCACGACAACATGTATGTGTCCCCTCGCTGGTGGAGGGAAGGGCCTGCACGGCAGGGCAGTCCTGGCCCTGGAATGCCTCGTGCCTGGGGCCCCTTGTGTGGACCCCTTGACTTGTCCATTCAAGCACCTGAGTTTGTTTTAATTTGCATTATTTTTTGGAACTCCTTCTAAAATTGATTATATACCCTGCTGCCTTTGGAAGTTGATCTCATGAAATGAAAAGAACTATTTTCTGAGTAATTTCAGGGTTATTGTGATGAGCATAGTTTCAAGCTGGAAAGGTTCTTAGAAGGTCTTCTTTCCCAGGCCTCTGATTATCAAGATGGGGAAGCCATGTCCCATAGAGGGACTTGCCCTGGGTTATGGGTGACCTTGCATAGAGCTGGGATTTGAATCAGTGTTCATGACTTTTTCCTGATGTCAGGAGTCATGGAATGTGTGGTATGTCTGAGGGCTTTGGAGCTCTCTGTTCTTACGTCTGTTTTTGATGGAATTTTCTGTCTCCTCCCTCGCCCTTGGGCTGTGGCTATCATGTTGAAGATGTTCTTGCTCTCAGCGATCCTTCCTCCTCTGTGTGGCTACTTCTCATGGGCAGTGGCTTAAGAAACTACACAACTGAACTTGTTACAGTTGTAACCAAAGGCCAGGGTAACGAGGCTCCAAGTGAGGATTTCTCCTGTGACCAAAATTCTGCATTGGTTGTAATGTTTGGACTTGGCAGCGTATATTTGGGGGTGCCTTTTTTGTTTCCTTTTGGGTACTTGGCTGTGCTCTAGAACAAGGGTTGGCAAAATGCAGCCTGTGGGCCTGCCACCTATTTTTGTAGATAAAGTTTTATTGAAACACGGTCATGCCCATTAATTTACTTATTTGCTATTGCTGCTTTTGTGCTGCACAGCAGGTTTGAGTATTTGCAACAGTGTATGGCCTACAAATTCTAAAATGTTTACTAACTGGTTCTTTATAGAGGTTTGCTGATCCCTAGATTTCTAGTTTGCTCTAGAAATGTGAAGACACAGGGAAAGTAGTCTTCAAATAAGTGAGGTGTTGTCTGAGGGTGGATGTTCACTGGACTGAGCTGCTTCAGTGAGGTCCCCATCTGCTGCATTTCTGTGTTCTCCCAGATACCTAGCACAGAGCACATCTCAGTAAACTCTATACATGCTTTGAAGTTATATGTGTACATATTGTATTGACTGTATGATTGACAGTGTATCGAAACAAATTCTGCATACTTGCCTTTCCTTTGAGGCCTAGTAGAGGAGCGGTAAGTGGATTTGAGTTGCTGGGAAGGTCTGTCAGGCTGTATCTTGTGATTTGTGATTTTACCTCCCCCTGTACAGAGTTGCCTTGGGCTTGAAGAGCTACTGGCCCAGGGTCTCATCTGACATGCTTATGAATTTGCATGTGGGACCTTGGCTGTGCCACCTAACTTTGCTAAATAAGCTTTATTTCCTTAGGGTGTTGGACTAGGTAATATTTTAGGGACATTTCCATCCCTTTGATTTTGTGATTCTCTATTTTAAAGGTGAGGAAGAAGGCAGTAAGGACAAGTGATTCCTTGCAGGGGGTAATTTTAGGAGGTAAAGCTGGGAAGTTGATTATATGGGGTGGTTTTTTTTTCTGCTCCTGCTCCTGCCTTGCAGACTTGCAGACCCTTTTTTTTTTTTGCGGCTGGCCTATATGGGGATCTGAACTCTTGACCTTGGTGTTACAACACTATGCTCTAACCAACTGAGCTAACCAGCCAGCCCTGCAGACCCTCTTTACATGAACCGATCAATCTATATGACATCTGTCCATCTTATTTAAAGGGACATCGATAAAGTCGATGAGTTAATGCAAGACATTGCTGACCAGCAAGAACTTGCAGAAGAGATTTCAACAGCCATTTCAAAACCTGTAGGATTTGGAGAAGAATTTGACGAGGTGAGTGATTTCATACAGATCATGTAAGTTTCACAGATGACACCTAGGCTGCCCCTTGATGTGCTCTTGAAGCCTCTGAGGCAAGGAGTATATTGTTTGCAAATCACAATTCTTACCTCTCTAGAGACTTGGACATAGACAGGGCATGTTGTTAACCTTCTCTAAATTCTGGATTTTTTTTTTTTTTTTTTTTTTTTTTTTTTTTTTTTCCG